>NC_133659.1:33315481-33372981 GCF_037893015.1 Macrotis lagotis | reverse complement strand
GTAGAAGTAGAATGAGTGGCTTCAAGGGGGGGGGGGGGCTGCCCTTACTGAGTTCTCCAAGATGAAGCTGAAGGATTAAATGACCATTGCCAGGGACAGAATCCTTACTACTGGTTTGATTATCTGAGGTCAACGGAGTCCAGGTTAAAGCATGGCAGCATGGCCCCAAAGCAACTTTTTAAGACAAATTTCAGTTGAGGAGGGTCCGGGTGGGAGAAAACTCTGGACAAAGCCTTGCAGTCTAGGAGGCCCTGGAAAGGGGGGAGAACCCATACTATCTTGCAAAGAGGAGGGGCTTAGACCCAGGAGAACAACAGGACAACAGGAGGGTGCTGGGGTGGGGATATTGCTGGCTAGGGGAGCACCATCTGGTAGTTTCCTAAATTAACTGGTTATTCATAGAATCACAGAATTTCAGGTCTGGAAAGGACTCCAAAGACCATCTGGGTCAGCTCCTACCTGAACAAGTCACTCTGACAAGAGATAGTCAGAGAAGGTGACTTCTCCCCTCCCTATGAGGTAGCCTGTTTCATTTTCAATCCAGTGATAAGAAGTGGTTTGGACATTTTGTGCAATATCAACTCTAAATTTTCCTCTTAGAAACTCCTGCCCATAGCTCCTAGCTCTACCCTTCATTAGCAGTTCTCCATCAAATATCTATCCTCTTTTCACTTGTCAGTAATTTTCCCCAAGTATTGACCTGATCATGCTCATACATTCCAGTGACTCCCCCTTGCCTCAGTATAGACTTCTCTATTGACATTTAAAGCCTTTCACAGCTGGCCCCAACCTAATTCCCAATGGTCCCAAACTGACCCCACCATTCCTATATATGGTACTCCATCTCCCACTTCTCCATCTTTGTACTGGCTGCCCCCCCCCCATGCCTGGAATATCCTCCCTCTTCACTTCAACCTCCTAGAATCCTTTGTCTCCTTCAAGACTCATCTCAAGATGAAATCTCTTCTATCTCTCACACATGGCAATTCAGAAGTTAATCACCAAGCATCAAGTGTGTAGTATGGGGTTAGACTCCCTGGGCAAAGACCAAAACAAAACAACCTTTGGAGAATGGTTTAGGAGATGATGCATCTATCTAGGAATAAAGAGACGCATTCAGAGAGGGAGAGGGAGAGAGAGAGAGGGACAGACAGAGACAGAGATGCAGAAGTAAACTGAAGACCCTCTAAGAAAAGACTAGTATCTAGAGATTAGATTATGATATTTTGAAGTTCACAAGGTTGGAAGACTAGGAGATCTTGTCAGTGAAAGTCCCAATGATACCCTCTAGACTCGGTGTCCCTAGAATGGCAGTAACTGATGGCATCAAGAGCTGAAACACTGAAAATAATCTAGATGGGACAAGAAAAGGCAGGACTAGGAAAGGGAAACTTGCTAAGGACTCTCCTAAAGGAGTAAAGGATTCCCAGGGATGAGGAGGGGTGAGTTTACCCTTTGGCCACAATTGCCCTCCAAGTGTGAGCCCACTCTTCCTAGGGATCTACTTTTGTACTCCAGGGAAGAGTGTGCTTCAGGTTTTGTGGAAAGAAGATGTTTCTATGACAAGTGTCCTTGCTAAACTTTCTGAGTCTAAAAGCTTTAAAATAAAAAAATCCCACATACAGATATTTCTAGAACAAGCTCATTTGGGAGGAAGGCATTACTAGCAGCTGAAGAGATCAGGAAAGGGAGACTTCATGTGGAATGAGACATTTGCCGAGCCTTGTATGTCTTCATAAGTCTTTTTTCTCCAGGATGAATTGCCCTTTTCCTTAAGCTGATCCTCCTGTGACATAGCCATAAGGTCCTTCACTATTCTGACCATTCTCCTCTAACTATTTTCTAGTTTATCAATATCCATCCTAAAATGTAGTGCCTAGAACTTCTCAGCCATCCCTAAAGTTTGTCATCAAACTCTCTGGTCATCACCCTCATCTACCTATTAGGAACTTGTATTGCTCTAGAGTCACCTTAGGCTCTGATGGATGAATTTTAGCTTTCCTTTGTTGGGTACCAGCACCACATACCTCCATTCCTCATCTTCCCCTGAGTTTCTAGCTTCCTTTTATATATTCTCCTTCAAACTTCTTGAAAGTTGGGACTGTCTTCTCTAATTTGAATGGGGAACTCATAAATGTTTTCTATTAATCATTATATCCATATTTCTTTCTGTTGAATACAATGTTTTGATTTTCTACCTCCCTTAGCATCAAGCACACTTAGGCTGGTATGTCCAACTAAAGCAGGATGTTGTTTCTTCATCTGTAAAATGGGAATTTAAAAAAAAAAAACTTTACCTTATAGAGCTGTTGGGAGGATCAAATGAGATAATATTGGTAAAACACTTTGCAAACCTTAAAGGGTTATATAAATGCTAACTCTCATCATGATCATTATCATTGATTAGTCTGTAGTTATTATGGCTGCTACTATAAGGACCAGCAGATTACTTTGTTGGACACCTGAAATGAGACTTGCTGAAAGAGGAGTGGATCTGAAATCAAAGGTCTTCCTGCTTACACACAGGGATATATATACAGCCCTGCTCCCTGCTCACAAGCATCACACTGTCACACACACCTACTCGGCTTTCCTGACTGCACACAGTCACAATGCATTTGTATTCACCCACAGCCAAACAATTCACTACAATCTTATATATCTGTCTGTTAGTGAGCAAAAACTTGAGACTCCAAGAAACAAGACTCATTTCTGTGATTCTGCCTATAAAGGTCAGCTTCTCTCTTTGACTCTCATGTCTACCTAGCATTCCCTAGGGAAGTATCTTTGCCTTGGTTTCTTCAAATGTAAGTGTGTACAATATGGATATTGGGTATGGGACAATTTTTATTTTATTTTATCCTTTATTTTACCTTTGAGGATTAAATGGGACAATATTTATAAAGGACTTAAGAAATGTTTTTTCCCTTTTCTCCTTATTCCACTCCATAGAACATGCCAGAGACACCAAGGACTCACAGAAATGAAGCCAAGAACTAATACTAAATAAAACTCTAAGCACTCAGCCCATTAGATTCTCTCCCCAACCCTAAGGAAAAGATTCTCTTGGGTACTGTTAGACCAACACTTGAAATTTACCTGAGATTGGCACTCTCTGAGCAAAGGGGGCTGGCAGCAGACAGGATGTTGTTTCTTGGCTCTAGTTCTTCAGTTATCAGACAGTCCTCTTTCTAAAGAATTGTTTCTTTCCAGGAGGCCAAGGCTCAAATGATAATACTCAGGAGCCCACAATTTCTTCAGAACTTTGAAAAAAAGCATCTGTTTATTGATATCTTTTGGGTTTATATCATTTTCATTTTCCAATATAGCCCTCCCTTATGCCCCATTCAGAGAGTCATTCCTTTTAAAAAAAAAATAGGATAAAAGAACAATTCAGCAAAACTAATCCTCATACCAGCCAAGTCTGATATTACATGCAGTGTTCTATTTCCATAGACCCACTGCATAGAAAAGGGGATAGGGTCATTCTCATGAATCTTCTTCAGCATCAAACTTGTTCATAACAATTATGTAACATTAAGTTGTTCTTTCCATATAAATTGTTGTAGTCATTGTGTATATAGTTTTCTTGATTTTGCTTAAGTTATCCCATAATTCTCTGAATTCTTTATATTCATCATTTTATTATGGCATAGAAATATTCTGTTATATTCATATATCACTAATTTTTCAGTCTTTTCCTGTCAACTAGAATCTGTTCTGTTTCTAGCTCTTGCTATCACTGTAATACATATTTTGAGACTCTTTCTGTCTCAGACATATATATTTAGGTCACAGATTATGGTCCTAGCCTTAGCATGATTCAAATTGCTTTTCAGAATGGTTGGACAAATTCACAGCTCTACCAACAATGTATTGATATGCTTATCTTTCCATATCCCCTCCAATATTGACTATATTCCCATTTTTTATCATCTTTCTAAAATTTTAATGTTAATATAACACTAGAGCCAGAGACATGAAGCCCTGAGTTTGAATCCTGCCTCAGACCTCTACCAGTCATGTGACCCTGGGCAAGCTTAACCTCTCTTGCCTCAGTTTCTTCAACTGTAAAATAGGGATAATTAAAGCACCTACCTCCCAAGGTGGTTGTAATTATCAGAGGAGATTAATATTTGTAAAGCACTTAGCTCAGTGTCTAACACAGAGTAGGCATTATATAAATACCTATTTCATTCCTTAAAGTTATTCTGGATTTGTGTTTCATTATTAATGATTTAGAAAAATATTTCATATGGCTGTTCATAGCTTTTTATTATTCTTTGAGAACTTTTTGTCCATATCTTGAGATAACTTCATATTGGGTGATTTAGTTCCTTATATATTTTAGATCTCAGATTCTTAGCAGAAATATTTGATATAAAGATTTTTGTTTTCAATCAGTCACATCCCTTATTATCCTAGTTGCATTGACTTTGTTTGTGCAAAAGTTCTTCAATTATCTGTTATCAAAACTTTTCGTTTTTTGTGACTACCTCAATTCTTCTTTTGCTTAGGCATCCTATTTCCTGGTTATAGCCATGAAAAATTCATAGTATATGAATCTCTTTTAATTGTTTTATTGCTTTGAATTCTAGGCTCTAACCTGAGCTATACTCAAAAAAGGAAACAGGCAGAAGGAAACCAGCTTTATAAACTGCCCCATGGGTTCACCTGGACAAACACAGGTAGCTTACTCAGTTTTTCTGACATTTTCCATAAACTACCCCAGAGGGAGTAGAAGGGATAAATCTACATCCCCCCCAAAAAAAAGTCCTTTGCTGCTGCCCTCTTATGAAATGGATATCCTGAAGAAGGAAAGAAGGAGCATGTGACCTGGGCAGGGGGTAGGGAATGGCCCTTGATTTCATTCATCTCCTAAAATCTCCTTCAGACTATGGGGACTAAGTAAAGGGGTCTGATGTATCCTCCCAATAAAAACAGAATGCACAGTTCACCTCCCTGGGAAGAGTCCTTAGACCAATGACTGGCTCATGGCACACTGACTACTGGAGTTGGTAAAGGACAGAAATGTCAGAAGATATTTGCATATGCCCAGTTTCCCTTCAATAAGTCCAGTTTATTGAGGACTTTTTGAGTTCAGGGTCTAATGTGTTTTTGAGATAACATCTAAACTTTCATAACAAATTAAGTTCATCATATGCCATAGTTAATCCTTGAAAAATTACAACTATGAACAAAAGCCCATACTTGTATTTTTATTAATAATAGTAATAATGATGATGATGATGGTAGCATTTCAATAAGGCAGAAGTAAGGAAGGAGTGCATTCCAAGAATGAGAGACAGTCCATACAAAGAGAGATGGAAGATGAATAGAATGTCATTTATGAAGAACAGGTAGAAATTATATTTGACTATCCCATAAAGGAAAGAGGGAAGGAAGGAAGGGAGGGAGGGAGGGAGGAAAGAAACCAGCATTTATTGTTTATTGTCTTCCCTTCCCCCCATTTTTGCTCTTATACTAGAGGACCTCAAACTGTCCTCAGTTTCTCCCTCAAACTTCCCAGTCTCTCATTTCTTCATCTTCCTTAAGTCCCACAGTTTCTTCCTTCATTCATCCATCTCAGCCATATGTGGACACCTACTGGATCTCACCATTATCCACAAGGGTTTTACTTCCTTAATTAGAAACTTTGATATTTCTCTCGATGACCAAAATTTCCTCTCATTCCATCTCTCTCTCTCTCTCTCTCTCTCTCTCTCTCTCTCTCTCTCTCTCTCTCTCGGCCCTAACTCCATTCTTTCTTTTTTTAAGGCAATCTCCATCAAATGACTTGTATAGGGTCGCATAGCTACTAAGTGTCTGAGGATGGATTTAAACTCAGATCCTCTTGAATACAGGGCCAATGCTCTATCTGTTTAGCTGCCCCTCCCCTAAACTCTATTCTTTTATCTCATAGAAACCTCCATCCCCTCAGTACTTTCTCTGGTCATTAATTCCCTCTCTGACTTCACTTTCCTCCTTTTTCATTTTAAACCCTATAGCTTGTCAGTTCAATTCTTTGTGGTCTTATGTTCTCATGTCCCTTGCTCTTTGTCTTAACTCCACTCATCTCCTGTCAAATGACATGAATTCCCTCTGCTCCCAAATCTCTTCATCTCAAAACCCCCTTGACATAATCCCACTTTTACTCTTGTCTCCTTTCCTTTAGTCTCTAAAAATGTCCCTTCCACTCACCAAGTCCATATGTTCTTGGTCCCCTCCCTTCCTCCAGCAGATTACAACCTCTGTTATTCCCTGGCTCTCAAATCTTCAGCCTTTCTCTAACTACTGATACCCTCCTTATTATTCAAATATATCCATGTAACCCTATCCTTTAAAAAAAGGCCTTCCCTAGATTCTATGATCCCCTCAAGCTGTCCATCTGATATCTCTCCTTTCTTTCTCAGTCAAACTCTTTAGAAAAAGTGGGCTAAACTTGCTACTTCCCTTTCTTCTCCTCTCACTTATTCCTCTACCCTCTGTGACTTGCCTTCTGACCTCATCATTCAACTATAACAGTTCTCTCCAAGGTCACCAATGAACTCTAAATTGCTAAGTCTGATGGCCTTTTCTCAATTCCCCTGTTTCCTGACCTTGATGCAGCCTTTCACAATGTTGGCCATCCTTTCTTTCTAAATATGCTTTTCCCTTTTAGTTTTTGGGACACTCCTTTCTCTTGACACGTCTCCTACCTGTCTCCAATTGCTTCACTATCATTTATATGGCACCCTCTTCCCAACTGTGCATATTCCCAAAGCTTTACACTTGAGTCCCTTCTCTTTTTTTTTCTCTATAGATCTCTCAATAACCTCCCAGCCATTTATTTAGAATCACTTTGTAGAAAACTCACAGATCTACATATTGAACCCTAGCCTTACCCCAGAGCTCAGTCTCATATCACCAATTTCCTATTGGATATTCCAAACTAGGTCTCCCAGGGATTTGACATCTTAAACTCAACATATCTAAAACTGAACCAGTGCCCTCTTCTGAATGTCCCTATTTCTATAGAAGGGATCATCATCCTTCCAATCTTCCAAGTTCAGTATTATGTTGGACCTCTCCCTGTCCCTTACCCCAATCAGTTATCAGTTACTTGATACCTTCACAATATTTCTCACTTCTGATCCCTCTCTACACATAACTGCCACCTTCTTTTAGAGTTTCCTCCCCTCTTGTCTAGATTAGGAGTGTAGGTTTTAAGCTAGTAGGGACTTTGGAGGTCATTGAGTCTGAGCCCCTAATTTTTCAGGTGAAGAAACTGATACAGAGATGTTGGGCAGCTAGCATCTGGGCCAGTCTGGGATACCCAGGTCTTTATGACTGCAGATGTGGTGCTATATCCACCATGAGATAGTTTTCCTGCCTCAAGTCTCTCCCCACTTCAATTCATCCTATACACTACTGCCAAAGTAGTTTTTCTTTTCTTTTTTTTTTTTAGAGTTTTTTCAAGGCAATGAGGTTAAACGGCTTGCCCAAAGCCACACTGCTAGGTAATTATTAAGTGTCTGAGGTTGGATTTGAACCCAGGTACTCCTGACTCCAAGGCCGGTGCTCTATTCACTGTGCCACCTAGCCACCCCCCAGTTTTTCTTAAGCATAGATCTGACCATGTAACTCCCATGCACAACTAATAGAAACTCCTTTATTTAGCTTTTAAAGTCCTTCAAACCTGGCCCCAACCTACCTTTCTAGGCTCATTAAGACATCACTCCTCCTTCCATAATCTGTGATCAGGACAGATTAGCCCCTCTGTTCTTCATACTTGCCACTGCATCTCTGGTCTCCATGCCTTTGCCCACTGGCAGTCCTTAAACCTGGAATGCATTTCTTTCCATCCTCCTCCTCAGAATCTCTTTCTATAAAAATGCAACTCAGGAATCATTTTCTGTATGAAACATTTGCTGATCTCCTCAGTTGCTTGGACCTTCTCTCCCAAACACACACACACACACACACACACACACACACACACACATACACACATACACACATACACAATGTCCTTGTTGTCTCCCCTGTTAGCTTCTTTCTCTAGGAGGTTTTTCCTTCTTTGTCCTTTTATCCTCAGGGTCTGTCCAATAATAGCAATAAGCATAATATATGCTTACCGATGAATTCCTCATCTAAGTGCATCAGTTTTACTCTCTGTTCATTGAGATTTGAATGAGCTAACTGCTAAGGCCCCATGCAGCTCATGAACACTCTGATTCTTTGATTATAGTCCAAGTCCCTTGTTTTACAAAAGAAGAATCAAGTTAAGTGTGAAATTTGCCCACAGTCACAGAATGAGCAGTAAAGATAGGCTCAAATCCAGGTCAAAGTTCTCTCAACCATGTTGTACTTCCTCCCCACCATCACAATCTTCTGATCCTTCACAGTGACACTGCACTGCCCCAAGATCCTACATGGCCATATAGGCACTCATCGCCCGGTGGCACTTTTTCATAGAAGAATGGAACGTCCTGGTCAAAGGTACCTTGGAGACAACTCGGTCTAGATTCCTTATTTTCCAGCATTGCCCATGATGGCTCATTGATTGGCGCTTGAGTCTTCTTCCCATTTCAGGATCCTTTCCTGTATACCATTGCCTTCCCCAGACATCACACAGTCCTACAGAGAGAGGAGGACAGGGTCATTTGGGTGGATAAGATCACAATATTTACCCATTGCCCATTGGACTCAATGCTATAGAAAGCTGCACATCATATCTCATTTTCTCTTCCATCCATTCAGCCCCCTCCTTCCTCCTCTCCATCTGGGTTGAATTAAATGAAAAAAACTATTAGAGATGATGGTCATTAGACCTGGCTTGTGCAAGACCTATTCCCCTCACCTGCTATCACAAGGGCTTTGAATTGGAATCTAAGATTCATTGCCCCCTAACCCTGTCCAGGCCCCTGTGGAGCACTCTAGAGACAAGGGAGGCTGGGATCATGGTTCGGTGAACTGACAGATAGCAGTGGTCCCTGGTCTCACCTCTGGGCTTCTCCCTCGACAGTGTATATAGGAGGGCATTGTGCATTAGTGGGAAGATGGCGGGTGCAGCTGCTCAGGATCTGACTCCAGTCTGAGACCAGGGCTGTGTCTACTCAGGGAAACAGACCATTCAGTTCTTCTGAGCATGCTTGGGCCTTTGTGACAAAAATAAATTTCTCAGACTGATTTTTGGAGAGGACATTCAACTGAACTGAAGATGTTTTTCTGCCTTAGATATATTGAATTCTGGCTCTTCCCCAAAGCTGAGCAAAAAGACTGGAGAAGACTTGGATCAATCTGTCTGCAAACATTTATTCAGCACTGCCCATATATTAGTCATGGGTTTAGTGCTGATGAAACAAAGACAAAGCAAAAGCAACTGTTGCCCTCAGAAGGCTTGTTTTCTAGCAGACGTTATACAACCCATCTATTCACACATAGGGACATCTAAGTCCCATATAAAACAAATACAAGATAACCTTGAAAGGAAAGGCCTTAGCAGCTGGGGATACCAGGAAAGGACTCCTGCAGCAGGTGATGCTTAAGTTAAGAGTTGAAGGAAATCAGGAATTCTTGGAGTCAGAAATGAGAAGGAAAAGCCTGGACAAAGGCACAGAAGTGGGAGAAGGGAGAGGGGCTATATTTGAAGATCAGTGAGAGGGCCGGTTTGACTGGAAATTGGTTCTTGTCTTTCATTACCGAAGGAGATAAAAGACCAAAAATGATCAAAATGACATCACTATATTTGAGACAAATTACAGTGTGTCCGACTGTGGCTGATCAGACATAGAGGAGAATAATGTATAATAAGGCTACAAAGGTTGGTTGGGGCCAAATTGTGAAGACCTTTAAAGCAAGAATTTGTATTTGATCCCAGAGGCAAATGGAGCCATTGAGAGTTTATTGAGTGTGTGTGTGTGGGGGGGGGGGGGTAGATTTTATTGCTGGGGGGACATAGAGAGGAGAGGGTTGACATGGATCAGTCAAGTCAGTAAGCATTTACTAAGTGTTTACTATTTGCCAGACCTGCACAAAATTCTGGAAATCCAAATACCAGCAAATAGAAGGAGAGTCCCTTTCCTCAAGGACCTTGCTACTAATGAGGGAAGACAGACATAAAGGGGAGTTGAAAAGCTGGGTAGGGGTGGGGGTGGAGGGCATGGTGGAAAAATCCAGGAAATCAGAAGCAGAGCCAGGAGAGAAATGAAGGCGTGAACATGGTTAGCCTGGGCCCTTCCTATAATGGCAGTTCCAGGACAAAGTCACCAATGGGAATGAGAGTAGGCAACATGGGATGGGGGGTGGGGGAGTTGGAAGGCACAGAAGGAAAAAAGGGGTAAAAAAAAGTTGCTGGCCTATAATACTGAAGCCTAGAGAATCGGGAGGAGAGCCAGGAAAGACTGAAGGAAGGAGTCTGCCCTATGACTTAGGAAATTCCTGGGGCAGCTATGTCAAAGATGAGTTAGAGCAGGAAGATTTGAGGTGATATGACCATTGACGATATTAGTAGAGATGAGAAGTGATGAGATCCAGAGCTAATTTAGTGACTGTCCTAGTACAAAAGAAAAAGAAATGGCAAGATTGGGCAACTGATTGGCTATATGAGGTGAGGGTCAGTGAGGAGCCCAGGATGTCTGGATGTCAAGGGATGAGGCAGCCCTATACCTTCCCATGAGCACATCTAAGACCCATCCCTCTCCTGGAATCATAAATTCTTTTGACTGACCTCTAGAGAACATTTTTGAGAGTTGGAAAAGATGATTATGTCTTCAACAGAAATGGCAAAGTTGGAAAAGGAACAGGTTTTGGAGAAGAAAGAATGACATCTGTTTCAGCCATGTTACTTTGAGATGCCTCAGTGTTTAAAATGTCCCAGAGGTTGTGGTGTGGGACTTGAACTCAAGAGAGAGACTAGGGTTGGAGACACAGATCTCAGAAAAATTTATATTGGGATGATCGTTAAACTCTTGGGTGCAGATGAAATCACCAAGTGAGAAAATGTAGAGGAAAAGGGGAAGAAGGCTTAGGATAGAGACTTGGGAGGCAACCTGCAGTTAAGGGGAGTGATCCTGCAAAAGAGCTTGAGAAGAGCAATTAGACAGGTAGGAAGAGAACCTGGAGAGAGAAGGATCAGGAAAGCTTAGAGAGAAGAGAATATCCAGGAGAAGGTTATCACTAGTGTTAAATTCTGGAGACCATTGAGGAAGGACCATGAAGTTCAGCAGAGCATCCAACAAATATATCTTTTGGAGAAGTTTGCTGAGGAAGTTGTTCATCTGCACTTTCCTCCAGAGATGAAATCCCAGGACTGTATAAGAACAAAATTGAGCAGAAAGAGGAAGCAAAGAAAGATTCCAGTGGGCTGACCTTCTAATAAATGAGGAGGAGCATGAGACTCATCTGGCTTCATAGATGGCTGAGATACTGAGCTCATTTTTTAAGTCGGTCTTTAAGAAGAAAAATGACAAAAAAGGAATTTGGATAATTAGAAAGTAAATGCAGACTTAGCAAAATTGCTCCTGATAGAAGGCAGGTAAGAGAATACTCAGAAAATGTAAACGCTCACAAATCAGCTGGTAGAGATGACATCCATCACAGAGTACTAAGCCTGGCGTGCTGGGGGGGGGGGGGGGGGTTCCACTGAGCATAGAAACCACTTATAATCAAGACTGAAAAATTGCAGAAAGGGAAGGGGGGCACTAGAAGTGGGGGCTGACTCCAACAAAACACTTGGATTCCTACACTGAAAAGCCAAGGATCATTGATTTAAAACTAGAACGGTCCCAAGACATCATCAAATCCATACCCTCCCATTTTATAGATGAGGAAACTGAGGCTGAGAGAGATTAAGTACCTTGCCCAGGGCCACACAGTAAGGGTCTGAGTTGGGATTTGAACTTAGGTCTTCCCGACTCCAGGTCCAGGGCTCTAATCTTAAACTGCTTTGAGAATAACTGGGGGGGGGGGGGAATGAGCAAAATTTAAGGAACAAATCTTCATGTTTTTCTGACCAAGAATAATACAATGTGAGTGCAGAGGAGTGCCTCAAATAAGAGAATGCTTGTAAAGCCTGGTACACAGTAGGAGCTTGTTTTCTCTCTTCCATAGGCAAGGAGCCATCTCCCCTTGCCATGCTGCTCTTTCTGGACTCCTAGGTTTTATGATGTAGATGAAGTCATTGGGTTTCTTGCATGTGTGTAGTGCACATGGATGGGTAGGACATGTATGCATGTGTGTAACTATCAAATCACACACATGATGAAACTGGTGATGAGGTCCCAGGTTCCCATCCAGAGGCCCAGAGCTAACACAAACAAAATGGATTTAGGCACAGTAGCTATCACTTTAGGGAGAAGACAAATCACTAGGGAAGAGAGATGGGTCTGGTGCAGGAACACTTTGGGGCCACCTCCACAACATCCCTGGAGAGAAGCCAGCCAGACTTGAATGTATTTGAAGGCCACTAGAAGGTAGTCATCGCTGACATCTGTCACACCAGAAAAATTATGTAAGTGGACCTGAATAGACTGGAGATCTGAGAGCCTGGCAAGAAATAGAGATGCTATTTGAAAAAATTCAGAGGAGTTTATTTAGGAAAAACCCAACCTGTGACCTCACTGTTTCACTGACCGGCTGGACTGCAGTAATCTCAGGGCCCCTGAGCCTAAAGGGAGCAGATCTCCTAGGGTTGTCACCAAGAGCAGTGAGGGGCAAAGCTTCTGAGGACAAATGGGGAGGAAGGAAGATGAGGGAGGGAAGGAGGGTAGGAGGCAGAGGGAGAGAGAGAAAGAGAGATAGGGAAAGAAGAAGCAGGGAGGTAGGGAAGGAGGCAGCCAGGGAGGGAGGCAGGGAGGTAGGGAGGTAAGTAGGAAGACAGAGAGGCAAGAAAGGAGGGAAAGGAGTCTGGGAAGGAATTAGAGAGGGAGGGAGACAGGGAGGGAGACAGGGAGGTAGGAAAGGAGGCAGTCAGGGAGAGAAACGGAGGCAAGGAAGGAGGGGAAAAAGGCTGGGAAGGAGGGAAAGAGAGAAGGCAGGGAGAGAGGGAGGCAGAGAAGGAGGCAGAGAAGGAGGCAGGGAGGGGCTTCTCATGGTAATGATTAGGATCCCACATCATCACAGGACCCTGAGTACTTTTACAAGGGTAAAGCAACAGCTTGAGTGTGTTTGGGGCGTGCATTTGTTTCCTTTCCAGATTGCCAGCTAATGAGGAAAGATTAAAGGAGCTAAATCTGTTTAGCTTGGCTAAGTGAGGATGGAGGCAGTGGGGGTAGGGGAGGGAGGGGAAGCCCCCCCCCCACCGTGGGGTGTGATAACTGTCTGCAGATTTCAGAAAGGTGGAAAGCCTGGGCAGCAGGAGAGGTTGTCTGGGGCTGAACAGAGGGCACAGCCCTGGGCAGGGAGAGGAAATGAAGGGATGGCTTCCTGACAAGGAGAGATGAGGGCTTCCTGAAGTAGAGAGGAGAAGGCCTCTGTTTGGCCCAGGCCCAACTCAGGCCCAAGCCAGAGAGCAGGCAGTCTTGGCTTGCCCAGACCTTACTTACCTTGCCCAGTCCTGCCCTGCACCTAGGTCCAAGTTGCCAACCCAAATTTCCCCAGAAGGAGATTTCCCCCAGCCTGCCTATATCATAAAGCCTCAGAGTCCAGAAACAGTGGCTTGGCAGGGGGAAATGGCTCCTTGCCTCCAAAAGGAAGGGTGTAAGCTCCTACTGGATGCTTGGCCTTACAAGTGCTCTCTCGGGTTCTTGAGAGGCAGGTATTTATTATTATTATTATCATTATTTATTATCCCCATTTCACAGATGAGTCTGAGAGAGGACAAACAACCTGCCCAGGGTCACATGCAGTATAAGACTAGATTTTTCTGACCCCAGAGCCAGAGCTGCACCTCCCAACTAACTGCCCTGGAGACAGCTACTGAGTCTCCAAATTTGTGATTTCTGGAGAGGTTGCTGCTGGGTCAGGGCCACCTGGAATTTGACCTGGACACAATGGGAGAGTCTTCCCATTGACAAAGGGGTTGCAGAAGCACTGCCTGTTGGGTTTCCATGATGACTGCAGCCCTGCCTGGGAACTTGCTGGCCCAAGGAGGCTCTCACCCCGAGGCCTTCTCAGGCCCATTCACCCCAGGACTCCTTCCTCCCTTTCCCCTTGCTAGCCGCTCCACACAGTAATTTAAACAGTCTGCTCATTCCCTCCTCCCACCTCCCCTTTCTCTTCCCTACTTCCTATTCCCTCCCTGTCTGTCTGTCCGTCCATGTGTCTATCTCTCTTGCTCTCTTTCTGTTTCCCATTCTTTCTCTGTCTCTCCATCTCTTTCTCTTTCTCGCTCTCCTTTTCATAGTTGACAGGGGCCAAATAAAGACCCTTTTAAAAAAAAGCCATTTTGTTTCTTCTGGGCGGGCATGCCGAAGGCGAGTACGGGAAGATTATAGCCTGTGAGCTGAGGGCCTTCCTAATGGGGGGAGAAGCAGGACATGATGGCAACCTAATGGCAGTAATTGGCCCTGCCTTTGACAGGGCCCATATCACAGCTCAGGAAAAAAGAGATGTTTAAAGTAAAAATTTACACAAAATTATACGGTTTCGGGGGTGAAAACGACTGTTTGGGTTTCATCTCTTTTTCTTCCTCTTTTTTTTCCTCAGTGGATGTTCCCTTGGCCTTTTTCTACTGGTGTGGGTGTGGGTGAGGTGTGTTCAGAGGGGAGTAAAGTGTATTTGTCACACACACACACACACACACACACACACACACACACACACACACACACACTTCACTCATTGCCTTTCAGGCAGGTTACATTTTACTCCTCTGCTCTATACACTCCAGTGGCTCCCCAGTGCCTATGGTCAAATACAGATTTCTCCATTTGGCATTTAAAACAATTTACAACCTGATTCCTTTCTGCCTTTCCTGGATCTCCTTTGGCCCTGGTTCAGAGAATTGTATCTTCCTGTTGTTCCATGATCTGTTTGGGCCTCCCTCCTCATCACTACATCTTCAAAATTCTGGTTTTCCTTAATGGAAGTGCCATCTGTTCCAGGAAACCTTCCTAGATCTCCTTAGAAACCCTCCCCAATCATTTTTTTTTCAGGTTTTCTTTGCAAGGCAAATGGGGTTAAGTGGCTTGCCCAAGGCCACACAGCTAAGTAATTATTAAGTGTCTGAGACTGGATTTGAACTCCTGACTCCAGGGCTGGTGCTCTATCCACTGCGCCACCTAGCTGCCCCATCCACAGTCATTTTAATTGTTTTTTTTTTTATCATTTTGTGCAAATGCAAATGTATACAACTAAGCAGCACTGTGGATAGAGTGTTGGACATGGAGACAAGAAGATCTAAGTTTCAATTTTGTTTCCAATACTTAGTACTCTCAGTCTCGGTTTCCTCATTTCTAAAATGGGGATTTAACCAGATCTTATCATAAAGTGGTTGTGAAGATAGGATGAAATATTATTTGCAAAGTGCTTTGCAAACCTAAAGGCCTATGTAAATGTCAACTTTTTCTGTTGTTATTAGTATTGTGGCATGTTGTCTCCCCAGGTGAATGGGATTCCTTGTGGGCAACTGTAGCTTAGAGGGACGTTTTGTTGTTCAGTCATTTCTGTTGTGTCCAACTTTTCATGACCCCATTTCGGGTTGTTTTTGGCAAAGATACTGAAGCGGTTTGCAAATAGGGGGCCTCTCAAGGGTCCTGACTCTGGAAAATCAAAATTTCAGTGACATCCTAGGTTTTTGGTGCAGCACAACCTCACCTTGATGGTTTGGCCATGACCTGTTTCCCTTTGGATACCAACTCCTTAAAGCTAGATGAAGTAGAAAAAAGAAACCTATTATTCTTTAAGCTGGTTTTCTTTATCTTCTCTATCATCTTCCTCAAGGAAAGGAGTTAGATGGGGAGCTAGGTGGTGCAGTGGATAGAGAGCACCAGCCCTGGAATCCAGAGGACCTGAGTTCAAATGCGACCTCAGACACTTAACAATTGCCTAGCTGTGTGACCTTGGGCAAGTCACTTAACCCATTGCCTTGAAAAAAACCAAAATAAATAAATAAATAATGAAGGGAGTTAGAGAATCAATGAATGGACAGAGTAACAAAGGGAGGTGCTCTTTCAGGGGCTAATTAGTTGCCTGAGCCACTTCACAGATCCATTGCCCAAAACACTATTTATGTCAGTCATCAAGCACCCATAGATAGACACACTGAGGCACTGCCAGAAAGTATGATGCAGCATCAGTCCCCCCAAAAACCTAGAGATGCTCTGGGTCCACACAGTTGTCTTAGGCAAGACGGGTTCCATTAAATGGTGAATGAGTGTCCACAGAAAGATGAGGCAGCTCTAGCCCATGATCAGAGAGTGTGAATTCAGAACAACATGATAGCCTCAGATGGAAATGGTTCTAAAATTGTTACAGAGATTATCTTCAAGACTGACAGCTTACTCAAACACCAATACTGAAAACCCAATGGCCCACTAGGCATCCCCATTGGCTACTCAAATCAAACATGTCCAAAACAGATATATTTATCTTCTTCACAAAATACACTCCCCCTCCTGCCTGTCCTTTCTTTGTAAATGGGATCACTATCTTCCCTAATACCCAGACTCAGGATATTTGTCACTGTCTTTATCACCTCTGTCCATTCAAGTAGCCACCACTTGAGACATTTGGCTTGGAATATTGGAATCACCTCTTTATTGGTCTTTCTTCCTCCATTCTCTCCCTATTAAATTAATCCTGCCCCCACATCTGAATTAATTTTTCTAATGTACTATTCTTATCACCACCAATCCCAGGGAAACACTTGTCAATGGCTCACTCTCATGAGCTATAGGATTGGGTCCAAATGTCTTTAATATTCAAGGCCCTGTCCCATCTGACTCCAATCCACCTTTTGGTCATTACACATGGATGGGCCTTTCCATTCTTATTTCCTACCTTTCTTTCCTATTCCATGACTTGACTCTCAGCATTTCCTCCACTCTATCCCAACTCTGTCATTTCAAATGCTAGCATCTTTCAAAGTCAAGCTCAATGGGGATCTTTACCAATTTTCTTGTCCCATGTCCAGGCAGTAGTGGTAGCTCCCTCCTCTAAACATCCATTGTATTTAATTTGTAACTGCCTCATAAGTATCTATCACAGACTTCTTTATGTTTTAGTTTATTGTACCATCATCTTAGCTTATATTAGACTATAAACTCCATGAGAACTGAAACTCCATATTATTTATCTTATTTATCCTTGATAACCTAATGTATATCTCAAAGAATCTTTGTTGAGAGAGAGTGGGAGGGAAGAAAAAAGGAAGGAAAGGAAGGAAGAAGGAAATGATTCCTTGAAGCAGGGTTTTCCTACCAGACATCAAAATCTTGCTGAGTAGATCTGAAAGGCTAACCCGGCAGATATCCAAATTAGTTGATTGGTTAAAGAAGACTTTGTAGAGTTACCATTATTAAATTTCATTTAATTAAAGCATAAGGTTGAATCTAATAAAATGGAATTCACTAGAGATAAATGTAAAGTTCTACAAATTTGGAGGGCTGGAAAAGTCAACTTCACAAGTAAAAGATGAGGGAGATATTACTAAATGACAATTTACTTGCAAAGGATCTGAAGAAGTGGGCAAAAGAAATCAGAGGGAAGTTCAGAGAAAACAGACAAGGAAAATAGCTTTGAAAGTAACATACTGAAATGATTATGTGATTTAAAAAGCAAGCTATACATTAATAAATTAATCAATAAACATTTATTAAACACCTATGAAATACCAGGCACCATGCCAGATGCTGGGGATACAAAAAGAAGTAAAGAGAGTCCCTGCCCTCAGGGAGTTTACAATCTAATAAGAGAGAGATTTGTAGTTTCACCTATAATCCTCTTTTTCTGTTCTACTTTGTATATAGAAATATTCTCTTTTTGTGGTATTATTAAACTCAGAATAAAAAAATTTAAGAAAAGAATATGGGAATTTAATAGACAACAAGCTTAGTTGTTTGGGTGATACAGAAGGCCCCAAACCCAATGTACTAGACTGCATTAAGAAAAGCTAATGTCCAAAAAGAAGGATGATTAAGACAATTATAAAATGATTATGTTCTACCCTGACCAACCCACACCTGTGCACACCACAGTTTCAGAAGAACATGGATGAGCTGGGGAGGGATTTGGACCAGAATGACAAAGGCCTTCAGGTTATTCCATGTGAGAATCAGTTAAAGGAACAAGTCATGTTCCAGGAGAAGGAAACTCCAGAAGGTGGGAGAGTTGTCTTCAAGTGTCCAAAGGCTGGTTCCATGAAAGAGATGGGAGCCTTGCTCAGAAATTGAAGTTAGGAATAGGAGACATTGTCAGGAAGCAGACTGAGGCTGTCCAAGTAAGGAAAATCTTCACAACAGCATCTGTGGCTGTTCAATCGTTACTCAAGCTTTGTGATACTATTTGGGGTTTTCTTGGCAAAGATACCAGTGTGGTTTGCCATTTCCTTCACTGACACGTTTTATAGATAAGAAAACTGAGGCAAACAAGGTGAAGTGACTTGCCCAGGGGTCATATAGTGTATGAGGCCAGATTAAGCTCATGGCTTCCTGACTCCAGTCCTGGTGCTCTATCCACTGTAGCTGTCCTAATCATCAATGCTGCCAAAAATGGTACGAGCTGCCAGGGGAAGGTCTTGCTGGTTGCCTATTTCCTGGGAACCTGTAAAAGGAACTTTTGCTCATCACTCTATGACACCACTGATGTTCTGTGGCAGGTCAATTGGCTCAGAAGGCACAGAAAAGAAGAGGAAGAATGTTTATCATACATATCTTAAAGTGACATCAAAGGATGAGTTGATCTCATCATCACTATTCCAAGCAGAAGAAACCACTGGCATACAAGGTGGAGGGAGATCTGTGCAGGAGGTATCCAAGAGGCTTAGGCTGCCTGGGTAGCAGTTTCCTCGTTGCTTATTTCCTGTTTGGACCATCTGAGTCCCTTCCCCTCTGCTAAGGAGCTGGGATTCCAGGAGAAGAGGGTTCTCGATGGAGGGAGGCTGGCTAGTGTGGGATGACTTGGTATCATGAGGACAACACTCCCTTGGAGCACTAGGTGCTTTCAACCAAGGATTTCCCCAGCAGCCAAAGACCACTTTCCCCTTCCCAGAGGCCTTTGGGACTGATTATTTCCAGATTCAGGTGGACAGAGGGGGCCCAGGCTCACAGCTCTAATCTCAAAGAGCGTGTACCATTGGCTGCCAAACCTGAGTCTTTACTTCCCACCCATCCATGAAGGGGCAATCTTGAGGAGGCCCTTCAGATTGGCCTGCCACCCTCATCTCCCTTCAGGCCAGCATGTCCAGGATGAAGGAGGGAAAGGCAAGCTGTGTCCTGCCCTACCCTGCCTGCACAATGAGATCAGTGTGGTTGGTTGGTGTGGCCCCAACCCTTAACACAAGGATCAGAACCCATAGTTTGAATGAAATGGAATTGAGTCAAGCCCCTACAACCCAGCTGGGCCCTTTGTCTACTGAGAGAGACAACTGGCCTCACAATATTCCCCAAGCCTCTGCCTGGGGCTGGAAGCCAGGCTGGGAGCCTTTGGGACCAGTGTCCCAGAAGGGATTGGACCAGGACAGCCTTGGACAGGCTACCTTGGCAAGTCAGTTCAACCCTTCTCAGAGTTCTAGTTTCTTCGTCCTTAAAATAGGGGAAATAATACTTGTATTGGCGATTTCCCAGGCCTATGCTGAGGAGCAGCCTTTGCAAAACTTCAAAGACTAGAGGGATGGGGACTTCTATATTACTGACAGTAGAGGACCAGTGGACTGTCCCAAGGGCATCCAATCTGAGAAACCAGAGAGGGCACCAACCTCTGCCCCATATGCCCAATTTAGACCCGCCCATATATAGGCAACTTGGCCTGCCTGCAGTTCTAGTCAGCCAGACAGCTGGGGCAGGGCGGGGGGCAGTTCGGGTGTTCGGGTGTGAGAGGAGCGGACTAAGAAGGGAGGCCGGAGGGGGAGAACATCTGTTCAAAAATAAACACGGCCTCTTGCTAAATGGCCTAGAAAGTGTCTGGAAGAGGGGGCTCTGGGCTGTAAGGTTTCAGAGGGGGGTAAGCTCGGGAATGTTTTGTCTGGAGGGCCTGGGCCTGGGGGCTCCCACATCCTGCACTTGGGCCACATCTGGGGAAGTCGTCTGCACTGGGGCTGAGGACTCCCCAAACACTCTCCTCTTTAATGACTCGTGGTGCCGCAAGAAGTGGACAAGTAATGACCATTCCAGGTGGCCCTCGGGAAGCGGCTGCCCAGCTGCTGGCTGGGGCTCCCAGACGGGCCCTGGGGTAAGGGGTGGCCTGGGGGGGGGCAGTCCTTAGCTCGCCCCTCTCCTTGGAGTGGGACTGGAGCCTAGCCTCTCTGACTTGGATGTGGTACAGAGTTTTGATGGGTATTGTCAGAAGCAGAGCAAGATGGAGGAGACTGGCCTGGCAAGGCAGCTGCCAGCATGACCAGCCTAGAAGGAGGGAGAACTGAGCATAGACAGGCAGAATGGGGTGAGCTTGACCACTGATGTTCTGCGGGCTGGGCCTTTGGTTGTTAGTCTCTACCCTCCCCCTAAACTAGTGGTCATGTATGTGGGAGAAGGAGAGACCCTCTTGGATTGGGAATCTGATTTTAGGAGCAAGCTCACTGGTTCCAGCATACCCCCCCCCCACCGCCACCAGAAGCCAAGTCCCTGGATTTCTAACCTAGGGCCCCTACCAGTCTGTTCTCTAACCAGGACAGGCTACCAGGTGGGAAGGGATGAGCTGGGTCCTGCAGGGGAAGGCAGTACAGGACTAAGCTCAGCTTTCCTTTGCTCCATTCAACTAAACCCAATCCTTGATGGCCCTGACTTGGTCTTCCCTGGCTGGCCCAGGGCACTCATTCAGCTCAGTCCTGATCTGTCCTGCCCTGCTCTCCCTGCCCTGCCTACCCCTGGCCTGCTCTGCTCAGCCCAGCTTAGTCCTGTGATGCCCTGGCCTCCCTGCCCACCTCTGCCCAGCCCTGGCCTGGCCTGCTCAGCCCAGCTCAGCCCCGGGCTGCCCTGGCCCCCCTGCCCACCTCTGCCCAGCCCTGGCCTGGCCTGCTCAGCCAGCTCAGTCCATCCCACCCGGCCCGGCCCGGCTCAGCTCAGCTCAGCCCCGGGCTGCCCTGGCCCCCCTGCCCACCTCTGCCCACCTCTGCCCAGCCCTGGCCTGGCCTGCTCAGCCCAGCTCAGCCCTGGGCTGCCCTGGCCCCCCTGCCCACCTCTGCCCAGCCCTGGCCTGGCCTGCTCAGCCCAGCTCAGCCCCGGGCTGCCCTGGCCCCCCTGCCCACCTCTGCCCAGCCCTGGCCTGGCCTGCTCAGCCCAGCTCAGTCCATCCCACCTGGCCCGGCCCAGCTCAGCCCAGCTCAGCCCCGGGCTGCCCTGGCCCCCCTGCCCACCTCTGCCCAGCCCAGCCCTGGCCTGCTCAGCCCAGCTCAGTCCATCCCACCCGGCCTGGCTCAGCTCAGCCCCGGGCTGCCCTGGCCCCCCTGCCCTCCTCTGCCCAGCCCTGGCCTGGCCTGCTCAGCCCAGCTCAGTCCATCCCACCCGGCCCGGCCCAGCTCAGCCCAGCTCAGCCCCGGGCTGCCCTGGCCTCCCTGCCCACCTCTGCCCAGCCCTGGCCCGGCCCAGCTCAGCCCAGCTCAGCCCCGGGCTGCCCTGGCCCCCCTGCCCACCTCTGCCCAGCCCAGCCCTGGCCTGCTCAGCCCAGCTCAGTCCATCCCACCCGGCCTGGCTCAGCTCAGCCCCGGGCTGCCCTGGCCCCCCTGCCCTCCTCTGCCCAGCCCTGGCCTGGCCTGCTCAGCCCAGCTCAGTCCATCCCACCCGGCCCAGCCCAGCCCAGCTTGGGCTCTTGCTCATAAAGCTGCAGGTGTGAGATGTTGTTATTTAGTCTAGAGCCTGGTATGTGACAGCCCTGGCCGGCTGCTGCTTCGGCCTAGACCCGGATAATTAGTCCATTACGACTCTCCCACCTCGGGCTGGGCCGGGCTGCGCTGGGCGGGGCGGGGCTGGGAGGCCAGGCCGGAGGGGGGAGGGGAAGCCCACCCTCAGACTCCTTGTAATTCCACTTCCTGTGTTTTATGGACCCTGGCTGTTGGGGGGCTGCTCCTCCAATTGCCCGCCCCCACCTCCTGCCCATCAGCCCCAAGCAGGTTGCCATGGAGACCAAATGTTATTCCCCAGCTTTGTATTCAAACAATTTTGTCAAAAGTTTTTACACCCCCCCCCACCGTGGAAAGGGAAAGCCCCAAACTGTGTATCTTTGGCCTAGGGGGGTGGGGGGGGAGGGGGGACTATCCCTATCCTCCTGTGCCCTGGCCCCCTGGTCAAAGCCCTGACTCTTCTGCTCCTTCTCTGTCAATATGG
Source organism: Macrotis lagotis (assembly GCF_037893015.1). NCBI lineage: Eukaryota > Metazoa > Chordata > Mammalia > Peramelemorphia > Peramelidae > Macrotis > Macrotis lagotis. Next base: position 33,350,581 of record NC_133659.1, on the reverse strand, counting down.
CTTGCTCATTGCCTCTCCCCCCCTTTCTCTGTCTCTCTCTGACTCAGTCTCTCTTTCTTGTCTCTCCCTCTCTCTCACCCCCTTTCTATTTCTATGTTTCTGTCTCTTCTTCTGTCTCTCCTCTTGGTCTCTCTCTCTCTCCCTCTTGTTGTCTCTGCCTCTGTCTCTCCCTCCTCTGTGTCTCTCCCCCCTCTCTTCTTCCTTTCTCCCCCTTCTCCATCCATCGCCCCCTTTCTCTATCTCCCATCTCTCTCCCCCTTCTGGATCTCTCCCTCCCTCGTCTCTTCCCCCTTCTCTCCTTTCTGTCTCTTCCCTCTTTCTCTATCTCTCCCTTCTCTCTCCCTCTGTCTCTTCCCCCCTCCTTCTTTCTCCATCCATCTCCCCCTTTATCTCTCCCATCTCTCCCCCGTTCTGGATCTCTCCCTCCTCTGTGTCTTCCCCCACCCCTCCCTTTCTGTCCCTTCCCCCTTCTCCATCTCCCCCTTTCTTTATCTTTCTTACCATTCCCCCTTCTGTATCTCTCCTTCTCCCCCTCCTGTCTCTCCCCTTTCTCTGTCTCTCCCCCTCCCAGATCTCTCCCCCCCCCTCTGCGTCCTTCCCCCTCTCCTTCCCTCCTGTCTCTCCCCCTTTCTCTATCTCTCCCTTTTCTCTGTCTCTCCCATCTCTCCCCCCTCCCGGATCTCTCCCCCCTCTCCTTCCCTCCTGTCTCTCCCCCTTTCTCTATCTCCCCCATCTCTGTCTCTCCCGTCTCTCCCCTTCCCGGATCTCTCCCCCCTCTCCTTCCCTCCTGTCTCTCCCCCTTTCTCTATCTCCCCCATCTCTGTTTCTCCCATCTCTCCCCCTCCCGGATCTCTCCCCCCTCTCCTTCCCTCCTGTCTCTCCCCCTTTCTCTATCTCCCCCATCTCTGTTTCTCCCATCTCTCCCCCTCCCGGATCTCTCCCCCCTCTCCTTCCCTCCTGTCTCTCCCCCTTTCTCTATCTCCCCCATCTCTGTCTCTCCCGTGTCTCCCCCTCCCGGATCTCTCCCCCCTCTCCTTCCCTCCTGTCTCTCCCCCTTTCTCTATCTCTCCCTTTTCTCTGTCTCTCCCGTCTCTCCCCTTCCCGGATCTCTCCCCCCTCTCCTTCCCTCCTGTCTCTCCCCCTTTCTCTATCTCCCCCATCTCTGTCTCTCCCATCTCTCCCCCTCCCGGATCTCTCCCCCCTCTCCTTCCCTCCTGTCTCTCCCCCTTTCTCTATCTCCCCCATCTCTGTCCCCCTCCCCTCTGCCCCCGTCTCCCTCTATTTTTATTACGCGCTTATCGCCTTTTCCCCTCCTGCTTTTGAAATTGATTTCCTCTCCTTGCTCCCCCTCTCCAGGCCCTAAACGCTGAATGTTCGATATTTCATTTGAGGCCGCTAATCGCATTACTGGCCTTGACGTTTTACAGATATCATATTATGGGCGCAAATTTGGCAAATTATTAGCGCTGTAATGTATAGCTTGTCAGAGATCTTTAAGACGCTAAGAGCCCAAGGCTTATCGGGGTGAGCAGAGAGCTCTCGTGGAGCCTTTGAAATGCAGAGAGCCCCTTAGAAAGCACACTCACTCTCTCTTCCGCTTCTGAAAAGCCAGACAGAGAGAGAGAAAGGGAGAGGGAGAGAAAAGGAAAAAAGGGGAAAAATGTCAGCCGTCTATCGGAGCCTTCCAGGGCTGATAACGAGCCAATTCTTCTCTGTGGGCTTCACTGGAAATGTGAGGCGCTTTTCAACCATTTCTCAAGCTGTCTGGCAAAGAAAAAAAACAATCTTTATTGAAAGGATGGAGCAATCTTTTTCCTGTGGCCTACTTATCTCTTGGGGAAGAGTTCTAACAAGGAGATCCCCTGCTGGTCAGCAGCCTGAGCCCCTGCCAGCCTGCCCCTCTTGGAGCGGAGCCAGGTGCCAGGGCTTGGGCTGCCCCCTGGGGCCTCTGGGCCCCAGGCGTTGGCAATGGCCCCGGGGCCAGCTGTGAGGGGGCAGGGGCTGGGGATGGGGAGGAAGGCTGAACTTGGGTTTCTGGGAGTCTTGGCTGAGGGGACCCACCCCAGCTCCCCCAACCTCACACTTGTTGCTGAATGGAATGGCTGCAGACGTGCCTCTGTTCCTCCCAGCCATCCCTCCCCACACCTGCCTATTATAGCAAGCAAGAAGCTAATTTCAGGGAAGCCCTGCTACAAATTCATCCTTCCTGTGGGTTTTTTTTTCTCTTGTTCAAGGTGGAAGAGATTAGAAGAGGAGGGTCTCTAGAAAAGCTGCAGAGGGCCTGGGAATGGAGGCGCCTTTCTGGAGGCTTCAACCTTTGCAGTCTCCTAGAGGCAGGCAGATAGAGACCAGGCATTTTCTTCCAGGAAGTAGAGGCAAAGGAAATTCTCAATCCAAAGATGGAGTGATCACAAGGCTGGCCCTTCTGGAGAGTCAAAGGGAGGACTCAGGGCTGGAGATGGAGACAGAACTGACCGCATAATCTCCATCTTTCAGTCTCCTCTCCAGCCTTCCATTCCACTCCCCTGGAGACAAGGGAATAACATAGTATATCCTATGGAGTTGTTTGGCAGTCCCAGAAAATGGAATGAGAACAGCAACTTCTACGCGAAGGGAAAGGAACACCTCTGGTCTTGTGATATTTTGTGATACTATGGATTTTAGGAAGTTCAATGGCCAGTTGACTGCTGGTGATGTCCAAAGGAACAGGGAAGGGACCTGAACTCATTGGATAGGGCAGGGGTGGAGGACCAAGAATGAAAAGTTGGATCTTCCTGATATTCAAGACAATAGACAGCACCCCATCTAGTCTGATTTTTCTCTCTGTGGCAATAATAGTCCCATGAAGTTGTCTCCCCTTGAATCTAAATCTTTCCCTCCCACCCTGAAAAGAAGTTGGGGTGGGTAGGGGGTGGGAGAAAGATAGCATAGGCTTGTAGGTATTCCTAGTTCTCTCCCAGAATCAGCTCAAGCACACCTCCTATGGAAAACTGTTAGTGTTCTTCCTCCCATCTTTGTTGTCCCCTACTAACGACATGCCAGCCTTGTGGCTCCCTCTCTGTCTCCTCTGCTCCCACTTTTCTCGGGGCAGTCAGCATATAAATTGCCAAACATCTTCACCACACACAATTTCTCAGTCAACTGCGTCTCATCTCAGCCATAGTGTCACATCCAAGACTTCATCTACTCCCTACATGTGTGACCTTGAGCAAATAATTTCTTCTTTCTGGTTCTCAATTTCTTAATTTGTAAAAAGGAGAGTTGGTCTAGATAACCCCCAATGTCCCTTCCAGGTCCAAATCTCAATCCTATGACTTTAAGACTATCCCATTTTCAAGATATGAACTTGCAAATCACACTCTCTAAACTTAAGAACTTGCCTTCCTTCTCTTTCTCTCTCTTTCTTCCTCTTCCTCCTCCCTTTCTTTGTCTTTCTTCCCTCTCTCCTTCTCTTTCACCCTCCCCCCCCTTTTTTTGGTTTCTGCAAGTCAATGAGACTAAATGACCTGCCCACTAGGCAATTATTAAGTGTCTGAGTCAGGATTTGAATTCAGATCCTCCTGACCCCAGGGCTGATGTTCTACTTCGACACTTAGCTGCTCCCTTACCCTCTTCTTCTCCTCTTCTCTCTTTCTCTTCCTCCTCTTTTTCTTCCCCTTCCCCTTCTCCCTCTCCTTTTCTCTCTCCTCTCCTTTTTCCTATTCTCCAAAGGTCTTAAATCACACTAGATGGCTCTTTGTGCCTATCACAATGCCTTCTCCTGCCCTTTTCATCAAGTAGTTCCTCCAGTGGCACAACTTTGCCACCATCATGATTAAGTGTTTCCCTCCTCACCGAAATTCCTTGCCCTGGAGTAGCAATAGCCTCATGGTAGTTCTACAGACCACCATTCTAATTACTGCCATATTTGTCTTCCTTAGGCAAAACAGTAGATCGTCTATATTTGTAGCTATATTTTCCTAGCCAGGAATTCCTTATACCAGTAAAATCACAGTCTAAACTATCCCCTAAAAAGCAGCACCAAATGATGGGGTCATCACAGAATCCAGGCTAGAATCTGGTCTGGAAAAGACTTCAGAGGCTGCAGAATTCAGTCTCCCCAAGAAATGGCATCTGGTGCAACAGGGAGACAACTCTGCCTTCTTAGAGATAAGTTCTGCTTTGGGAAATCTAGGTCCTGTCTCTCTTCAATCAGTCAATCAACCTCCATTAACAGATGCAAGAGACCCTAGCATTCTCAAGTTCTATCTGTATTTGACTAAGTTCAGCCTTTCAAATGTCCCCATGGGATGGGTAAGAATCCAGTCTTTGATCAGAGGCTGCTAGTGTGGTGCCCAAAGCCTTCTAGTCCTTCAGATACTTGAAGCCCAGAAGAAAACCCCAGCTCATTCATTTCTGGGGCACTTGGATAGATGTTCCCTCCCTAGAGCCCCACTATATATATGTATATATATACATATATATACATACATTTTCATAGTACCTACTGTATATTTATATATATAGTAGGTACTATGAAAATGACCATCCCCATTTTACAGAGGAGGAAGCTGATTCCCCATTGTCCTTGGAATAAATGGCAAAGCTCCCCTGATTGCTATCTCCAGTCTTCCATGGTCTGGCTCCAGCCAGCCTTTCCAGAACTCCTCCATATGCACTCTATATTCTGATCTGCTTGCTGCTGTTCCCCACATAAGACCTCCCATTTCCAGCCACTGGGCTTTTATTCAGGCTGTATCCCATGTACCCCTCCTAACCTTTAGCCGCTAGAGGTCCTACCTTTCTTTGAGACAACTCAAAAGTCACCTCTTTCAGGAGGCCTTTCCTGATTGCCCTATTTGTTAGTGATGAATCCGACTGTATTTCTTTATCTGCAAATATTCTTTATCCTCCTAGGAAAGAGGGACTCCTTCAGACTAGGAGACACCCCTTTGTATTTGTCCCATATATTACCTGGCAAGCAATAGGAGGGGAAAAGGAAGAGCAGAGAAAAGAGAGAATGGAAGCTTATGAAATTGACATTTTGATCCCGAGGAAGGGTATTATAGGAAGCATATTAATAGTTTTGAGACAGAAGCTTAGCCTTCCAACACTGAGACTGCAAATGCTGTGATTCTGTAATTCTCGGTCTTTACATTTATTCCTAATTGATGCCATCTTCTTAGATTCAGCCTAACATTCTAGTCTGTCAAAATGTTTTTGTATCCCGTATCCTGACTGTATCATCTGACATGTTAGCTATCCCTCCCAGCAAATCTGATAAATGTGACTAAATCGAGTTAGAGACTGAGAGACAGAGCCTCCCCAAACCACAGACACACAAGATACCTCCGCTATGACCTGGAATGTTCTATCCACCCATCTTTGTGAATGCAATTGTTCCCACCTACATCCTGGAGTCATTACTCCATGGGCCCCACCTCCTCTAATCCCCCCAGTTCCAGTGATATTGAATTCCCTTCTGCCCAAGTAAACCATCCCTTCCCCGACTCTAACTTCCTGCTCTTTCCCAGTCTCATTCCAATCCATATCAACCCTGCTTCTCTCATGTTCTACCCAGATCTTTCCTTCCCTTCTGTGCCCTCTGAAACACCTGTTCCATAACTAACAAACCTCCTTTTCTTTTCAACCTCTTCCTCTTCTTCCCCTCCAATCTTCTGTCAGTCACAAAGACCTGACCATGCTTTCAGGTGACAAGTTCTCTGGAATCCCTGCCCCATTGGTTCCCTGAAAGGGAGTCAGAATACTCCCTGGGGGACCACTTTAAGACTTTTGCTGTATCACTCTCAGTCAGTGATTCCCTTTTCTTTGCAAGACAATTAGGGTTAAGTGACTTGCCCAGGGTCACACAGCCAGCAAGTACCAAGTGTCTGAGGCTGAGTTTGAGCTCAGGTCCTCTTGACTCCAAGACCAGTGCTCTCTCCATTTCACCATCTAGCTGACATCCCTTTTAAGATTCACTTGACCTAATTCATCACCTAATCTAGTTCCTAATAGCCAGTATCTACTCATCCCCAAGACATGCTCCATCCTTTCTCACTCAGTTCAATGCAGAACTCCCAATTCCATCCCTAACCCAGTTCCTGATTTCATAGGAACTGTGAAAAATCACAGGATGTTGGGCATTTTTCTTCTAAGGGGGGGGGGGGGTGGGAGGGGATCCAAAGAAAGGTCAAATTATGGACCCTGCCTTTGTGGAGCTAACATTCAAATCTTTGGGAACATGCAAGATGCATACAGAATAAATTGAAAAGAATTTCAGAGGGTATGAGGTAGCAAGGGGAGTTGAGGACAGGAATTGGGAAAAGACTCAAACAGAAGGAAGAATTAGAACTAAGTCTTGAAAACCACCAGGGAGGTTCCATTCTCTTGGGAGTTGAGTCTGTACATTTTGAAATTCCCCCAAATATCTTACTCTTCCAGTTCCTGAATCTACTCCCTTCTCATACATGCCCTAATTCATTTATATACCGAAATACCCTCTTGAACATCACCCACAAATATCGTACTTCCAAAATGGAGAACTTTATCTGTTCATAATCCCTTCTAGCTTTAAATGTTCCTTTAGGAGTCTTCATCTTCTCTGTAACCTCTACTTCCTCCATCCTTCAGTTGTCTTCTCAGGCCATCCACCTGCACGGACCACACTCTGCTCTCTTCCCATTCAATTCTATGCTAACCTTTATTCTCAAATCCTTTTCTCTCTTGTCCTATCAAAACCCATGCTTTGCCCCAACCAAGCCCTGGGTAACTCCCACCATCTGTCTCCTTTTTTCCTACTTATGTGCTGCTAAACAGAGTTAGAGCAAATCATTCAACCGTATTGGCTGGATCCATTACAAATTTATGTTATCTAGCCACCACTGAGCCCTCACTGAAGGAAGACAATCCTTTTACTTTTCCCTAATAGATTCTATATCACATTTACCAAAACAATTGCTCCAAATCTTCATGTGTCTCCTCAGAACTCCCATACTGACTCCCAATCACCACCTTCTTAGCAGAGGACTTCAATTTATAATTCACTTAGAAAATGGGGCTATTTCCTTTGAGTTCCCCTTCTCTCCTCTTCTCATTTCATTGTCTTTTTTTTGTAATTCTTGACTGTCTCCTCCTTTTACCTTCCTCACCATAGTCAACACCTCTATATGGATCCCAGGTGCTGTCCCTCCTGTCTTTTCCAACAGATTGCCCCACCTGCCCTTCCTGCTTTCTCTACAATCTTCAATGCTACCTCCCCAAATACTGGTTCCCTCTCTACTCCCTACAAATGAACTCACATTTCTAGCATCCTTAAAAAACTCTAATGAGATGCAACCATCCTTAATAGTTACTATTACGATATAGTTCTCTTCCTGATCTCAACTGACTCCTTGAAAAAGCTCTGTATGTAGTCTGTACACTTCCTCTCCTATCCCTTTCTTCTAAACCCTCTGCAGTGTGGATTACAGTCTCATCCCTCCACTGAAACTGCTTACTGCAAAGTCACTGGTGATCTCAAATTGCTGCATCTGATGACCTTTCCTCAGTCCTCAGCCTTCTTGACCTCTTGATAGCATCTGACATAACTCACTCCCATCTCTTCTTGGATTCTGGGTTTTCATGACCCAGTTCTCTCTTCGATTCCCTCCTCTTTGTACAACTGTTCATTCTCAGTCTCCTTTACTTTGTACTTGTCATTCCCCCACACCGGGAATTCTCTCCCTTCTGACTTCCACCTTTTCTTTTCCCTGACTTCTTTTAAGACTCATCTCAAATCCCATCTTCTTCAGGAAGTGCTCCACCGTTGCTAGTGCCTTCCCCTTTCAGATTGTCTTCTATTGACTCTATCTCTCGGATGTGCCAAATTATTTATATGTATATATAATCCCCTCTAATGGAATGGAACTTCTTGGGGGTAAGGGCTGTTCTTGCCTTTCCCTGTATCTTTCACCATATAGTGGAGGAACAGGTACATAATTAATAATAATAATAATAAATGCTAGTTTGACTGCCATGCCACTCCTCTACATGCTGAATGTAATCCTAAACTCTAGCCTGAGCTTTCTCTTTTCTCTGTACACTCTCTCATGTGGTGATCTCATCAGCTCTCTTGGGTTCAATTGTCATTTCCATCAGATAAGTCCAAGATCTATATATTTAGCCATAGTCTCTCTCCTGAGATCAAATCTGCAATACCAGCTACCCATTACATATTTTTTAAACTAGCTATTCCATAAAAACCTCAAAGTCAAAATGTCCCAAACAGAATTAATCTTTTCCACCAAATTAACCATCTTCTAAACTTGAATGACTTAATAAAAAATAATTTCTATGCTCACTGTGTATCAAAGTCCCATGCCAAATTCTAAGACCAGTAAGACAGTACCTTCTTTCATTCTAATGGGGAGAAGACAAATAGGGAAGGTTTCAGATGAAATCAGATAGAAACATCCTTATTTCTGACAAGAGCGCCACCCTCCTTCCAATTACCCAGGATCGAAATCTGTGTCATTCAAGATTCCTCACTCTAACCATCCTACATAATCAATTAGTTGCCATATCTTAATTCTTTATTATTATTTTTATTATTGGCAATTGAGCTTAAGTGACTTGCCCAAGGTCACACAGCTAGTAAGTATCTGAGGCTGGATTTGAACTCAGGTCTTCCTGACTCCAGGGACAGTGTTTTATCCACTGCACCACCTACTTTCCCCCCTTATCTTGTTTCCAACCTCACAACATCTCTCAGATAGATACTGCAATTCTCTCCACTTACATAGTTCCTTAGTTCAGGCCCTCATGAAATAATGACTTTGGTGAGGGAATCAAGGAGGAGGAAGAGAGGGGTCCTTGAGGGGGAGGTAATTTCAGGATGAGATGATGGTTGGTAAAGAGGAGATGAAAGAGAGAGAAGAGGTCCAAAAAGTAAGTCCAAGCATGGGAGAGATGAAGCAGAGCAGAGTCCCGTTCTGAAATAGTGATTCTGGCAGGGAGTCAGCTATCAAGAGAATGGAACCTCCCTGGTGGTTTTCAAGACTTAGTTCTAATTCTTGCTTCTGCTTGAGTCTTTTCCCAATGCCTGTCCTTAACTCCCCTTGCTACCTCATACCCTCTGAAATTCCCTTCAACTTATTCTGTATGCATCTTGCATGTTCCTAAAGATTTGCATGTTAGCTCCCCAAGGGCAGGGTCCACAATTTGACCTTTCTTTGGATCCCCTCCCACCCCCCTTAGAAGAAAAATACCCAACATCCTGTAAGGCCTGCCATAATAAATATTTGTTGACTGATCTGCCTGACTTACCTTTGGAACAAGCTCTTTTGAGCTAGGGATGATTTTCTATTTGTCTTTTTATTCCCAGAACTTAAGGCAGGCTTTGGCACATAGTAGGCTGGTTGATTGATTGAGTGATTGATCTATGCCTTTTTCTATATCATTGATTAAAATGTTAAATGGCTTGGGGCCAAGCACCCCCTCAGAGACCTCTTTCCATTTGACATTAAACCATTAATAACGCCCCTTTTAATCTTCCCATTCAACCAGTTCTGAAATCAAATAACTACACTATCATCTAGCCCACATTTTTCTCCCTTGTCCATAAGAATAACATAATAATAGCTATCATTTATATAGTGCTTTAAGATGAAAAAAAATTTGATCCTCACAGCAACACCGGGAGGGAGGGGCTACTAGTATCCCTGTTTTTTACAGATGAAGGAACTGAGGCAGTCAGAGGTGAAGTGGCCCACATCTGAGGCAGAATTTGAACTTTATATTTTCCTTCCTCCAGGTCCAGTGTCCAATCCACTACCACATTCATACTGTTTCCCTGATCTACAGATTAGCAACCTTGTCAAAAAGAAAAAAAGAAATGAGATTAGATTGGCACTATGTGGTCTTCAGTGAAGCTCTTTGTGATTCCTTCACGTCTGGACCATTGCTCCTACTTCTGATGGGGCTGCCTACCTCAAATTTCTCCCCACTCCAGTTCATTCAAATAATGGTTTTCCTTCATTCTCTCTCTCTCTTTTATTCACCCACCTGGACTAATGGAATAACCCCTTCATAAGGTTTCCTATCTCTCCTTTCCCTCTCTACTACCCCAAGCCATTTATTTCTTTTTTTGAGGCAATGGAATTAAATGACTTGCCCAAGGCCACACAGCTAGGTAATTAGTAGGTGTCTGAGTCCAAATTTGAACCCAGGTACTCCTGACTCCAGGGCTGGTGCTCTAGCCACTGCACCACCTAGCTGCCCCTGTCCTTCATTCTCAGAAAAGACTGTGACATCAGGAAGGTGATGCCATGACAAGAACATGAATTGGACTTGAGAGAGGGGGCGCTGTGCTAAGTCATCAGCCTCATTTTCTCCTGCGGAGCCATCTGGGTCCAGTGGCCAGATAGGAATCAGGTCAATTGGAAAAGACTCTGGATGCAGGGCAATTAGGATTAAGTGACTTGCCCAAGGTCACAGCTAGTAAATGTCTGGGACTGGATTTGAACTCCTGTCCTCCTGACTCCAAGGCCAGTGGTCCCATGCTCATCAACATGATCTTCCTAAAGCACAAGTCTAGCTAGGTCACCCCACTGGCTCCCGATTCCCTCCAAGATCAAGTGAAAAATATTTTCTTTTGACTTTTAAAGTTCTTCAAATTCAGACTCCAGAAACCCATAAATCTTTCCAGTTTCTTACACTTTATACCTCTGGGATCTAGTGCTAATGGCCTCTCTTCTGTTCCTTGAACAATATACTACATCACCTAGGCCTAGAATTTTCAGATTCCTGGCATATCCACCCTCCTCATCTGTCTCCTGGATTCCTTGGTTTCCTTCAGGTACCCTCCACCCCCATCTTTGTAAGATTCCTTTTCCAGTCCTACTCGATCTTAGTGCCTCCCTCTGAGACTATTCCCGATTAATCCCATATATATCTTGTTGGCACATAGTAGCTTGTGTGTTGTCTTCCTCTTTAAGCAGAGACTGTCTTTTGTCTTTTTTTGGATCTTCCACAGTGATGCCCGAGACCGAGAAGATGCTTAATTAATGCTCAGTAGCTGAAGGATTGGTTCCTTTTCACTCATTCCTTTCATAATGCAACTGCCTAAGAACCAAAGTCATTCTCAAGAGCCTATAGTTTGCACTTTGCACCCATTTCCCATTTTATTTCGAAAATTTCAGTATTTGTTCCTTCAGGTCTAAATCACTTAACCTTTATTCAGATAGTGGCTAGCGGTCACATTTGTCCATTCTCTCAGTCCCAGATAATGTATTACATCTGGTCAGGTGACTTGAACTCAGTTCAATTTACTCCTGTTCCAACAATATTTATTGAACATCCTGAATTTGCAAAGTATTGTGCTAAGCAATGGAGATGCAATGATAAGAAAAGTAAAGTCCCTGTCCTCAAGGAGCTTACACATTACTGGGGGGTGGGGAGCAGCTCTAACATGTGCATAAGTAAATATGTACGCTGTCATTACAAGAGAGAATTTGAATAACTGGAGGTGGGAGAGGAGAAGAAGGAGGGATCAGGAAAGGCTTGTGAGGGAAGAATTTTACTTAGCCAGAGCAGATAAGTACTGCCTTAATAGCTCCCTGGGCAGCTAGGTGGCACAGTGGAGAGAGCACTGGCCTTGGAGTCAGGAGGACAGGTGTTCAAATCCAGCCTCAGACATGGGCACTTACTAGCTGTGTGACCTTGGGCAAGTCTCTTAACCCTGATTGCCTCATATCCAGGACCATCTCCAGCCATCCTGAACCATATCTGGCCACTGGAAGAGAAAGTGAGGCTAGTGATGCAGCACAGCACCCCCCCCTCATTCAAATCCAATTCGTGTGCTTGTCATGGCATCTACTTCCCCTGATGCCATGATCTTTGAGAATGAAGGACAAACATCATCATAATAGCTCCCTAATTATCAAAGGTTTCAGCTCTCTGCCATTTTGTTCTGAACTCTAGTCTAGAATCATACTCCCTTCTAGAGGAAAATAGAAGCAAAATATGAGCGGACAGTTCCACTTTCTCTCCGCTGTATGTTGTTCTAGCCCTAATCCTAGCCACCCCTGAGCAACATTTTTCTCATCTCCAGAGCCTCTTCTTCCCAGTATAATTTTTTAAAATTCCTTTTTGTGGCTCTTCTCTTTGTCAGCCTCAGCTCATTCTGAACATTAACACTCTTCCAGCACTGCGCCACACTTTAATATTCATCTTCCATCACTTCTCTGGCTTCCTTCTTTTGTTCAGGTCATTTGAAAAATCTAAGGCGGTTGATGAGTTCCCCATGTATCCACATTAGTCACTTTCGACAACTCCTTGAAAGTAGAGATCGGTTTATTCTTTATATTTGTGTTCTTAGGCCTAACGTAGTGCTCAGCAAATAGAATGCATTTAATAAATGACTTGTTGATTAATTGACCGATTCCTCATCATAATTGTTTCTCCTTGTGTCTCTTTGTCTCTTAGTGTCAGAATTTCATCTTTAAAAGCTTCTGGCTCTTCTTGGGTTGATATCACTATGGAATCCAGGGATGTTTACTTAACCTCTCTCTATATTCCAGCTACTCAGATGGTGCTTAATAAGTGCTTACCAAGCCCTAGCTATTCTACCTCAGAATCTCTCTGGGCTCTATTTCCTCCTTTCTGTTCCCACTGCTGACTCTCCTCTAAGTTATTGGCATATTTTTATATTATATATTCTTATATAATACAATTCTATTTATATTACAATTACAATATTTAGATATTATATTTATTATACTGTATTTATTGTTTGATGTAACATGATATGATATTCACCCACCTGGACTATTGGAATAACCCCTTCATACTGTTTCCTATCTCTCCTTTCCCTCTCTACTACCTGAGTCAGACCTCACCTAAAGGGTTGAGTTCTGTTCTAGGAAGGGAAAGAGAAAGAAATAAGCTTTTATTAAGAATCTCCTCGTGGGGGGCAGCAAGGTGCCACAATGGATAGAGCACCAGCCCTGGAGTCAGGAGGACATGAGTTCAAATCCAGCCTCAGAAACTTAATAATTGCCTAGCTGTGTGACCTTGGGCAAGTCACTTAACCCCATTGCCTTAAATAAAAATACAATTTAAAAAAGAGAATCTACTGTGGGGGCAGTTAGGTGGCACAATGGAGCGAGCACTGGCCCTGGAGTCAGAAGGACATGAGTTCAAATTCAACCTCCAACAATTATCTAGCTGTGCGACCTTGGGCAAGTCACAACCCATTTTTATTGCCTTGCAAAAAAAAAAAGAATCTACTGTGGACTAAACCCTGGGCAAAGCACAAATATTTCATTTGATCCTCATCAAGGTAGGAGCTATTATTAGCCCCATTTTACAGCTGAAGAAACCGAGACAGGTAGAAGTTAACTGACTCATCCAGAGTCACACAACTAGTAAGTGTCTAAGTTTGGATTTGAACTCAGCTCTCTTTGACTACAGTCTCAATTCTCTATTCACTGCATCACCAGATACCTTGGGGAAGGACCTTAATAACCCAGGAAACATCCAGAGAAGGGAGAGCAGGAAATTGGGATAATCTAAGGCCATGCCCTATTAGAATTGCTTAAAGGAGCTGAGGGAAGGTTAACCAGGAGAAGAGAAGACCAGGGAACATAATAATATCGGACATCTTTTTAAGGCTTTCAAGTTTGCAAAGCAGGTCCCATAGATGGTTTCACTGAAGCCACACAACAATGATGAAAAGTGTTATAATCCCTACATCTTTTCCAGGTGAAAAACCAGATTTTGAGATTCAATCATAGAGTGGTTTCACAACTAGTGAGTAGCGAAGTTAGGATTTGAACTCAAATCTCCCTGATTATTAGTGGATTCTAGTCTCTCCATCAAGTACTACCTCCATGAATATTAAGAACTATTACAGGGAAAACAGTTAAGACTCTGTTTGGTCCTGGAAAGATGAGTGGGCTTGGAGCTGATGGGCTCCTCTTCCCTTGAGGCCCAGTGCCCACTTGTGAATTTGGACTAGAAAGGATTCTTGTTCAGGTCTAGGTTGACCCAGAGGCCAACTCTGAGCTTTGGTTTGCATTCAGCCAAAGGGCTTTCACTGTGCCGAGAGTTCCATGAAGCAAGAACCATATCGTATACTGGAAATACTGGAGGGCCATGGGAATCTTTGCAGGGAAGGGAAGATGAACAAAGTCAGAACCAAGCTCAGACACCCAGAGAAGCTTTCTAAACCCATGGTTCCCAGTTGCAGCTGAGGAGCAGCCACCCCATCATTAGCCCTTTTCTTTGGACCCACAGAGAACAAAGACTGGCCCTCTCCTGGAGCTCTTCCTGGATGGAAGTGGCTAGGGAAAGATTGCCGAGGCTGTGTCAGAACTGGAGAGGTCCCTGGGAGAAGTTTGTAGCAACACATGGCCCCTTCTAGGCAAGACTGCCAAGCCTCCCAAGGAGCCTCACTTCTGGCGATGGGGGGCCCGTTGCTCAGTTGATAGCCAGGTGGGCACTAGGCTGGAGGTCTCCAGGCAGGTGCATGGCCAGGCTAGGCCGGGCCGAGTCAGCTCCCCAGCTTCTCCCGAAGGAGCCAGAGCGGCCTGTGCAGCCTGAGGATGGGCTGGGCCTCTTCCTCCTCCTTCACGGCGGCCTCTCGTGAAATGGCGCTTCGGTAAGTGCTACTTAAGGAAACACATGGTCTGCCCCTCGAAAGGAGCCCCCCTCCGCCTCTCCCCACCCCCCCACCGACACCTTTCTTTATTCGGCCCAAACCTCACCGAGGGGAATTCGAAGCAACTGCGGTGATAAATCCGCCTCCAGATAATTGGCAAGAAAACAACACTTGTGCAGTATATAACGTTTTATGGCGGTTTCATGTACTTTATTATAATACTAATGAGCAGTTATATATCAGGAGCTAACTGCACGCGGGATTAGCTTGTTAGCATGCTACAAAATGGCCCAGCAAACAGCGAGAGCCCCCCGCCCGCCGCAGCCCGCCTTGCCTCCCCCACCCTGATCAGTAATTAGTATGCAAATGAGGCCCTGGGACCACACAAGTTCTAGTATATTACAAGGGGTTTATTATGCTCTTGTGAGTAGATGATGGAAACGGCCCATGACCGTGTTTATCTCGCTCCCTCTCTCGCCTTCTCTGTCTCTGAGTGTGTCCCCCCCACCCCAGTCCTCCCTCCCTCCCTCCCTGGCTCGAGCTCACGCATGTGGGGCCTAACCCAAGGGGGTGTGCAAACACACACACTCCTGGACCTCAGGGCCCGAAATCGGACTGCGCTGGCCTTGGGCGGCTCTCGCTCCTCTTCTTCCAGTTGGGCCCCTAAGATCTAGGGTGCTGGTTGGAGTGGTGGACACCGTCCAGTCCCCCCAGGAGCTGGTTGGATGCTGAGTAGGACTATGGTGGGATTCTGGACCAAACTCCCAGAACATGGCAGTCTTCTCCAAGCCACCACCTCCTCCTCCTCATTAGTAATAGAATATGAATGTGCTGGAGATCCCAAGTCTTGCCTATCTCTCTGAGGTTTCCAACTCTAATAACAGATTTCACTCTCTGAAGACATCAAGTGCTGGGAAATGGAGGGTGCATGAGCCAGGTGACCAACAATCTCATCTTCCCACAGAGTGGCAATGGTGTATCCCTCTGATCTGAGAACTGAGAGGGTTGAGTATTGGGTGATGTTTGTCCTTCATTTTGCAAAGGTCAGCAGGGACAAGCAGGTGAATTGGATTTGAGTGAGGGGGCTGTACAAGTCACCAGCCTCACTTTCTCCTCCAGTTGTCTGGGCCCAGCGGCCAGATATGATCAGGATGGCTGGAGATGACCCTGAATTCAAGGAAGGTTAGGCACCCATCAGATGTCTGCAAGTGAGGAGTTTTCATCAGGTGAACGGCCCAAGGTCCTTCAAATTATCCATGCAGAAACAAAATCCTCAAGTGCCTGGACTGCTCATTCCTAGATGGTTCACTCTCTTGGGTTGGTCTCAGTCAGCCAGCAAACATTTATTAAGAACTATTATGTGGATAGAGCATCAGCCCTGGAATCAGGAGGACCTGAGTTCAAATCCAGTCTCAGACCTTTAATAATTACCTGTGTGACCATGGATAAGTCACTTGACCCCATTGCCTTGCCACCGCCTACTATGTGCCAGACTGGATAAGACAATCTTCTAATTAGTGAATCATGGAATCTTAGGGATCACCTCATCCTGCCTTCTTCCCCTTGTAGGAATCTTCTCTACAGATCTCCTGACAAGAGGTCATCAGATCTTTTCCTGAATATTGCTTGTAATGGGGAGCTCATTACCCCATAAAGCAGCTCATTCCACTACTTCCCAGCAATTCCCACATAGTCTTCTCAGCCATTCACTTCTCAGCCTATGGTCCCATGTTGGAATTGCTTCCATCCTTAGGAAAGACCACCATTTCACAAAGGGGCTTCAGGCATTTTCATTTCATTCCTGATGCACCTCTCTCTCCAGACCCACCCCAATCCTCATGTGTTATGTCTTAACATCCTGGTCATCCCTCTATAGACATTCTTGTCAACATCTCGCTAATAATGAAAGGCAAGAAAATTGATCTGCTTCCAGGCCTGCTTGGTGGAGTGCCAGGACAGAGACAACCCATCCCCTATGCTTGCTCTGTCATGTAACCCAAGAACACAGTGATATTTGGGGCTACCTTGTCCTTATCTCATACTAAGTGTGCCATCCATTAGAATGCTGAGGTGTTCCTCCAGTAGGGACCAGGTTCTGTCCCTACCATCTTGTACTTAATTCAGCTTATTTGGGGAACTCAGATCCAGAACTTTATACATATTCCTGTTAGACCTTTTCTTGTTTGTTTCAATCCGTCATGACCCATCACAGGATCCAATTTATTAGCTGTCTTTCTAACTTGGTTCCACCCACTAATTGTGAACTAAATATTTGTGAGGCTACATCCAGGACAGTCATCCCACTGGTTCTGTGGGGTCTCCACAGAACACGGATCTGGAGACACAGATCCCATCTCAATGGGTACTAAAGAGGGAAAAGCATCCAGGACCTTCTTCCCCTTTTCAGCTTTATGTCTTTTGAAGCAATGCTCTTTCTACTGTGGTCCTAGGTTCCTCCTCCTAGCAGCCTCTGGTCTAGCTCCTCTCTCTCCCTATATCTACTATCCCTCACATCTTGTCATCTTATTTCTTTTGCTGAAAATAAGATTAGTGCCGGGAATCATAGAATCAGTAAGATTCCTGTCCAGGACACAAGCTTTTTCTTTCTAAATTGGCTATAAACTAGATTTCTCAGTGTTTCCCCCACATCCTTCCTAACCTCTGGCCCTATAGGGCATTCAAACCTAACCCTTAACTCCTTGGCTCACCCCTTTACCTCTTCTACAAACAGCAACCCACCAGCTACACGTTACTTCCCTCCTTTCTCACTGAGGGGAGAGAAGACATGAAAGGGCTTCCCTTCCCCTTCTACCCAAGAGACTCAGCTGGCTTTGGCTATGAGTGTATTTTAAAATCCACACTTCACCCTCAGTTTATCAAGAATGACCAGCCTCATCTGGGCCCAAGAAGTCCATTCTGCCAATAAGTTTCCATGAGATAATAGCATCATAGACTTAGAAATTAGTACATCAAGAAGAGCTCTTAGGGACCAATAATTCCAATCATCTCACTTTATCTATAAGGAAATGGAAGCCCAGGAGGAGGAAAAGACTTGCCCAGAAGTGAACATAGACTGACTTAGTGACTACGATGTCACCACTATGCCCCCTACCAAAATCAGAGAAATGTTCAAGGAAATACAATTTCCCCTCCTCAAGAGTAGGGCTGACATTTCCAAGAACCCCCTCTCTCTTCACTGTATTCTCTCTAGGTTGATCAATATTCTGAGCAGAATAAGACTAAGAATCCAGCTCTGAGGTCACTGGAGAGCCTCCTACAGGCTGACATCCTAATCAGAGCCCCCTTGGGCCTGGTTGTTTAGTTAGCTATAAATTCACCAAAGTGCACCGTACTCAGGCAACATCTCAAAGGAGATTGTGGTTAAATTGGTAGAAGACTGGGGATTTCCCCTGACCTGCCTGGTTTCCCAACAGACCCCAGAAGCCTCTTAACCCAAGCTTTAGGGATAGATGCTAAAGAAAAAATAGAGAGGAGAATAGGGCCACCAGTGGATCTCCCTGATCTGAGCAGTGGAGGCTTGCTACTTGGGCTTGGGTGGGGAACCTTCCACCCTCCTCCTCAAAGTTTGTTCCCAGTCAGGTTGGACTGCAACCTGATGGGAATGTCCCACACAATTTTGCATGTCCCTCTCATCCATTCTCTGCCCCATATCTCCATCCCTGGGTAAACCTTTCTTTTCAACTACCTGCTACCTGCTTTTCTTTCCCTGACTTGCAATGGACCTTGGGAATCAGCTAATCTAACCACTCAGCCTTCAATTCCACCCCCACTCATAGACATCTAGCTTTGGGCTCTTCCCTTCCCTCTCGAAATCACCAGGGACTTACTTACCTGCCTGCATGAGAACACAATCATGTCTTTTTGTCTTTGTTTTCATATACCTAGACCTTAAGTTTAGGTGTTTAATAATTGAATCCTATTAGGGGGCGGTTAGGTGTTGCAGTAGATAGAGCACTGGCCCTGGAGTTAGGAGTAACTGAGTTCAAATCCAGCCTCAGACACTTAATAATTACCTAGTTGTGTGACCTTGGGCAAACCACTTATTGCCTTGCAAAAACCTAAAAAAAAAAAAAAGAATTGAATCCTATTTGATCATGATAAATAATAAATAAATCCCATCAAATTGTCAGCTCCTTGAGAGCAGGGGACTGTCTTTTGCCTTTTTGTATCCTCAATGCTTAACATAGACCTTGGCCCATAGTTTACATCTGACTAACTGAAATGAGCGTGGAATTGAATGGTTCCATTGACTTGGAGTCAGGAGACCTGGGTACCAGGTTCCACCTTTGCTATTGGTCAGTTGTATGATCCTGGGTAAGTCCATTAACATATCTGAACTTCAGTTCAGGACCAATTTAGAGAAGGAAGGAGTGAGATCCCTTGCAGCTCTAAATCTGCATTCCTATGACCAGAGGCGTAGGTATATGCCAAGTCACTTCCCACAGTCAAACTGATGTGTTCATGACCCATTTGAAACCCCCATTGAACCTTCCTTCTCCATGAAAAGTTCTCTGATTTCCATGGAATGGAACCTAGGCTCTCCTTCCCAAAGCTAACAAATGTCCTGCTGGCTAATTAGAAAATGGAAGTCTGATTAAAATACATATGGTATTTGATTGGGTTGGACAGTGCTTGGGGCCAGGTGTTCAGTCATCCAATCATCCTGTCAAGTGTCTGAGTGTTTGTTTCTTGCCCACTTTGACTCATGGTGGACAATGGCTTTGCCCAGGATCAGTCAGTTTCCTTTAGCTGGCACAGTGCTAGTCTAAGCACTAAATGTAGGGGTCTCCTACCCCCCACCCCCACCATGAGCTAAGACATGTATCTGATGCAGATGAGTATACCACAGACTCTGAAACAAATGAATAGTGAATCCTGCTCCATCACAGATGCAAAGTAAACAGAGCCAAAGATTGCCACAGCAGCAACCACAGTCACAATGATCCTAGAAGCTGATATTTGTGCCCCACCTCCCTTTTTGCAGAAAAAAAAATGGACTGGAGAATGAAAGGGAATTGTGCCTGGGGTACCCATGCTAAGTAAGAAAATGATGCCCTACTTCTCTTCAGAGTAATTAGTGCAGAAGGCAGGAAAAGGCCAGGGTGAAAGGGCCTACTTGGGTAGAGGAAGGAAGAGAGTTTGATGAACTGCTAGAAGAGGCTTGGAAAACAAGCAGATGGGGTAAAGGTGATCCTGATCTGAGGGCTTGGCATGGCAGGAGGAAACCAGTGCTGTCATAGCTGCCTCACCTTGGAAGAAAGAAATGAAAATTTTGTCCATAAGGTAGTGGGAGCCAGTTCCGTGCCATGCAAGGGAAGAGACAAGGTTCAAGCTACATTGGGCTGAGGAAACAAGAACTGTATGTGAAGGCAACGTCTAGGTCTAGACTAAGGTCAAGACTAGAGAGAGGGAGATGAGGTTGAATTGGAAGGCAGCAAGATGGCAGGAGCAGTAGAAGTGGTAGAAACACCTGGCCCTGCTGGACATGTGGCAGCAAAGGCCAGAGGTAGGAGTCCCCATAGGGAATGGAACACTCCAGGAAGACCCTTTTCCCTATTGGTCCCCACTTGAGATCCGATAGAGAGATGCTCATCTGGATAGTGGCGATGGCCTGGGGCTCCATCAGCCATTAGAGGAGGTGGCCTAGAGGAGTGAGCCACATAGTTGAGACCCAAGACCAAGGATTCGGCAAGCGAGACTCCACAAGTCCTGGGGACAGAAAAAAAATGGGCTCCATGAATCCTTAGCGTAAAGAAGAGAAGAAAAAAATCTGTGTAGCAGGCAGTTTTTGTAAAGTGTTGAACTGTACCACACATCACCCCCTGACAGGCCCTGATGTTAGCTCCTGGAATGGATCGCCAGAGACTCATTAGAAAAAACAAATATTATCGCACGCTGAAGTGATTTATGGAGAAAAATGAAAAATTTGGTGTTGTTACGTTGCCTCTCCCTCACTCCCCCTCTCCTTTGCTTTCCACAGGGAAGTTATTTATGGCTGCAGCCCCTTAACAAGAGAACAGCAAGGCTCGGCGCTGATCACTCCTGCAAACGGCCTACATTTGATTTTTATTAGTGACTTAAAGCTTCTCTTATTTGCTTTATTGTCCTGGGTGAACTCAAATGCATTTTAATGTCCGCTGCTTAGGCCTTTGCTGGTCCTTCGGCCTCTACCCCGAAGCAGCCACAGCTGGGTCCGGAGTCGTGGGCAGGAGGGACAGACCACGAGCTTGCCGAGTGTGGGGGCAAGGGCAAGCCGTTAGCTCGACTGGCAGAGGGCCAAAGTGTGGCTGGGGTGCTTAATGAACACTCTCTGATGATAAGAGGCCACGAATGAGGCCACTGAGGAGAGGAGGGGTGGAGAGGAGACAGGGGAAGTGTGCTCAAGTGCCTGGATCCCAATATGCAGGCAGGTCGCTTAGTCCGGCAAGGAAGGGTCATGAGAGAATGGGGTTACCTCCAAGGAAAGAGGAGAGTCTTCCTCCAGGGTGGCAGAGATCTTGGTGGTCAGTCATTTCACCATCTACTTCTGCCTTTCCATCCCACAGGCGCACTAGGGCTCAACATCCCTGACAAGGGCACCAGTCATTGAAAACTAGGATGGGCCGGGCTCTGTCATTTCATTTGATGACAAGGAGCTCATTACTTGCTCTCCATTCCATTTCCAGACATCTTATAGAGCAGAGAAGATCCTCAGAATGAAGGCAGGCCCTGCTTGTCTTTCACATGGAAGTCTTTGAGGCAACAATCATGTCCCCAATCCCCTCCCCTCTATGGGTCATCTCCAGTTTATCTATCATTTATATGCAGTTTGCACATTGTCTTCCCCATTGTTTTCCCCTTGAAGGCAGGGGCTATTCTTGCCTTTCTTTGGAGCCCCAGCAATTAATATAATATCTAGCACACAGTAGGCACTTCATGAAGGCTTGCTGAGTTGACTTGGTGATGTTCCTCTTTGGTCCTCATCTCTTCCTGAAGGACTGTCCTTAACTTCATCCAAACCATGGAAGGGAAGAATTTGGCTGCAGGAGAATCTTTCATCAGAGCTCAACCTGAAACAGGACTATTCTTCATCATCTCTCTTGCCTTTCAAAAATACTTTTCTGTACTCGTATTTGTGAGGTTAGGGTTAGATTGGTACCCTCATTGTATTGAGGAGGAACTGAGGCTCCTTACAAGGGAAGCTGATTCATTACAGCAGACAAAGGCTGAGCTCTCCACCATCCCATGGTGCCTCTACTCCCACATTCCATACATCCTGCAACTCACCATTGGCTTCTCTGACCAGTGGACTGTTCATTTTGGTCTGGTCTTGGTTTTCTTTAATCTAAAAAGGACATCATCATTGTTGTTTCTAGTCTTGACACTCAAAGGAGCCTTCTTTGTGATATAGCCCTCCTTTACTATTGGGGGGGAGGATTCTGATGACCTAGAGAGTATCCAGAGGAGGGGAAAGTGGGATCAGGATCAGTGTGACATGTGTTTTGAACTGAAGAATATGAAGGGATTTAGTCTGAAGAAGAGATGATTCTGGGGCAATCTCCTAGCCACCTTCCAGAATTTGAAAGGTTGCATTGCAAAAGAAATTAGACTGGTTAACCTTGGTCACAGAAGCAAAGCAATAGGGAAAAGTCACTAAGAGACACATAAGAACCATCCCAGAGGAGAATAGTAGGTTCATCATAACTGGAGATCTTCAAGCAGAGATAGGGTGGTCATTTTCTGGTTATACAGACAACAATCCTGGGAGGGAGGGAGGTACACTTTTTGTTCCCAGTTTACAGATGAGGTAACTGAAATTGAGGTCAAATGACTTGCTCAGAGGCACACATATTGTCTGAGATAGGATTTGAACTCAGTTCTCCTGACCCTCGGGAGTAACACCAAGCCACCAAGATGCAAAACAGGCTCATGTTCAGCAAAAGATTGTTCTGTATTTTTTTTTGTTTTTGCAAGGCAATGGGGTTAAGTGGCTTGCCCAAGGTCACACAGCTAGGTAATTATTAAGTATCTGAGGTTGGATTTGAACTCGGGTCCTCCTGACTCCAGGGCCAGTGCTCTATCCACTGTGCCCTCTAACTGCCCCACTGGATTGTTCTGGATGATCTCTAGGCTTCTGGGCTTCTCAAATCAAAGTTGTAGCAAAATCAGATGGGTTTCTGGAATAAGTGGATTTCTACTTCACAGAGGAGTCTTAAGGAGGCCTATCTAGGTTTCTTAGTGTATTCTGGATTCTGATGCAGCACCTGGATGTTCTGAGTTGTTTTTTATCCTTTCTTTCTTTCTTTCTTTCTTTCTTTCTTTCTTTCTTTCTTTCTTTCTTTGCAAGGTAATGGGGTTAAGTGACTCACCCAGGGTCACACAGCTAGGAAGTATTAAGTGTCTGAGGTTGGATTTGAACTCAGGTTCTCCTGACTCCGGGGGCAGTGCTCTATTCTCTGTGCCACCTAGCTGCCCCGTTATTCTTTATCCTTGTTCTACCAGACAACATGCAGAAAGATACACTCCACAACAAGCATTCTGCTAGGCTATCAGGTCACAAAAACACAAAAAGAAAAAACATTCTGACTGACCTGCAAGGAGCTTATATTCTGGGAGTGGAGGGAGGGAGGGGAGAATATGTACACATATAAGTCACATACCCAAAGCCTATGTTATGCAAAGCAATATTTACAAATGTAATATATACAAAGTTAATCCAGGATCATTTCATGGGGGGGGGGGCAGGGAATAGATACTAACAGTTGGGTCAGGGAGAATCAGAGAAGGCTTCCTATAGGAAGTGAAATGAATTTTGAAGAGAGCTAGGGATTCTAAGAGACCATAGTGAGGAGGAAGAGCATTTCTGTCTTGGGAGAGAACCAAGACAAATGCAGGAAGACAGAAAATGCAAGGAAATAGCTACCTTCTTTCTCTTAGGAGAAAAAAAAAAAGCCAGGAGCTTGGTGCCCATGTGCAGCCCTGACGCCTGCTTTCAGTTTGCCCTGATTTCTCAGAAACCATCTGAAACAACTCAGCTTTCATAGCAGCCACTTTCCTGTTCTCACCTGTCACAGCTCATTCTGTGAGCTGGTGCCCTGACACTTATCTCACTGAGCTTTGTGACTGTTCTCAGTTACCAGCCTTCACTTCCACTTTTTGTTATCTGGTCACCAGTAAAGGGCTGTGACTGTGGCTTCCTCTTGTTCATCTCAGCTCCCAATGCCCAGCTCCTCTCTTGGTTTCCTACACAAAATGTGCAGCAAGGCAGAGTCTGGAATTGTCTTTGGCAGCCACCTTTATCTTGGGTTTGTAAACTTGGGCTTTTTCTAAAATGATTTTTGATGACTCTTTTCCCGTATAATTGATTTCCCTAGTCATCCTATGCATTTTATCATATACATTTCAAAACAGGATTCTGAGAAGGGGTATCCAGGCTTCACCAATCATCTGCCCAAGAAACATCAAAGGTTAAGACCTTTCTCTTCAGTCTAGGCCATATCCCCAAAGGAATCCCCACTACTATGTGGCTAACAAACTAAGAGGGGGAAGACCCCCACCAAGCAGTGTATCCACAAGCATTTAGTAATCCCAAGACACTGAGAAGAAAGGACAAAAATGGAACAATCCCTGCCCTTTGGGAGTTTCCATTTTATCTGTGAAGACAACATGAATGCATTTAAGTAGATGTGAAATACATTCAAAGTAATTGGGGAAGTAATTTGGGGTGTGGAGATCAGGAAAGACTCCATAGAAAAGGTGAAATTTCAGCTATTTAGAAGGAAAAGGAGAATTTTTCAGAGCAAAAGTGAAGCAGAAGAACATTTTGGGCACTGACGATAGTCTATGCAAAGGTATGAAGGCTAGAGATGGGGCATCATCAGATGCAGAACAGTAAGAAAGCCAGTTTGACTAGACAATAGAGTATGTGGAGAAGAAGAATGAGACTGGAAAGGTTGATTGGACCCAGATTGTAAAGAATTTTTTTTTTAGGTTTTTGCAAGGCAAACGGGGTTAAGTGTCTTGCCCAAGGCCACACAGCTAGGTAATTATTAAGTGTCTGAGACGGGATTTGAACCCAGGTACTCCTGACTCCAGGGCCAGTGCTTTATCTACTATGCCACCTAGCCGCCCCCCTGTAAAGAATTTTTAATGTCAAATACTTGGAAGCAATAGACATTAGAATGTATGGAGTAAGAAAGTAGCATGGTTGGTTTTGTGCTTTAGGAAAATCATTTTGAAAGTTTTATGGAGGATGCATTGGAGAGAGGAGAGATTAATGGCAAGGTGTCTGGCTGGGAGGCTGTTGCAATCATTTAGCCAAGAGGTGATGATGAAGAGTTGAACTAGGGTGGCACCATGGTAGTAGAACAAAGGGGAGGTAAATGGAAATCAGATTAGGCAATTTACTGGATGTGCAGGGGTAGTGGAGGACAAGGATGATACCAAATTGTGAGCCTGGGTGACTGAAAGGAGAGTGGTATCCTGAGCAATAACAGAAAGTTTAGAAGGTTGGTTTAGGGGACAGGAGGAAAGAGTGGGCTCTGTTTGGGACATGTTGAGTTGGAGGCTCATCACCCATCCGTCCCAGTTTGAACAATCCAGAGATCTGTTTCTTCGACTAGACTGGCTTCCCTATCCACGAGTGAATGAATTAATTCTCATATGGTCTGGACTTGAGATGTTCCGCCATTCATTATTCCTAAGATGGATTTCATCCATCTCATCAATGTCCTTAAAATGTGACGTCTAGAACTGAATGTTCTAGGCAGAGAGGGCAGAGAGACTGTCACCTCCTAACTCTTATTAGTTCTGAGCACTGGTCAAAAAGACTTTCACTTGGTAGGGGACCCAGGGAGGATTCTCATGTTACATTTTTGATTCACATAGAATTTGTGAACCAATCATCAATTTTCCACCCCCAGATCCCTTTTTGTAACACTGAGGACAATTCTTAGAGCCTGTGCAAGACTTGCCATATATCCCTATTCCATTTTCTCCTAGCAGATTTATTTGACCCACTTCTGGGCCCTGTCAAGGTCCTTGGAGATTCTGACCGACGTCCAGGATGCTGGTCATCCCTTTTTGTTTTTCTACTGGATTAATACAAAGTAGTTTGTCAAATACCTTACAGCAACCTAGGGAAGCTACACCTACAGATTTTCTCTCATCTACCAGTTTATTAACCCCATTTTTAAAAAGGAGAAATAAAGCAAGTCTGGCATGACCTGGTTTGGATGAAATCAGCTGGCTCCTTAGGATGAATCGCTGCTTTCTTTGAGATGCTCAGTTTCTATAACTGTAATGATTTCCTTCTAGAATTTTCCCAGGAATCCAAGTCAAACTCCTTCGCCTTTTCTTTGCTGGCACTGTTTTCATTCCTTTTTTTGAAAACTGGGAAAACATTTGCCCTTCTTTAATCCTTCACTATCTCTCCTATTTTCCATGATCTTTTAAAGATCCCTGACAGTGGCCCCGCCGTCACCTCCACCAGGTCTTTCAGGACCGGAACGTGTAGTTCATCTGAGCCAGGGGATTTGAATTCATCAAAAGCATCTGGATGCTCTCTTCTTCACCCCTTATTTATCCTGTGTATCCACTCCCTTTTCACCATTTTTGTTGTTATTTCTAGTGCAAAGGTCACTTATTCTCCTTGGCAGAGAAAACAGGAGTCAGACAAGATCTGAGCAGTTATGCCTTCTCTCTGTTGTCTGTTATCATTGTCCTGTCCACCTGAAGTAGGTGATATTTAGTCCTGTTCCTGCTTTGACAGTTCTCTTTCAACCAATCAATTTGTAGCTATTAAGTATCTGCCAGACACAATGCTGGGGTGAAGGCAAAGTGAAGCAGTCCCCTACCTTCCTGGAGTTTACATTCTAATTGGATGGAACCTATTGTTCTCTCCAAAATAGGCACCTCTGTTGGGGGGGTGGACAGGGTGTGCAAAGTTACAGGGTCAGGAGAGAGATATGGTTTTTTTTTAGGGGTTTTTTTTTTTTTGCAAGGCAAATGGGGTTAAGTAGCTTGCCCAAGGCCACACAGCTAGGTCATTATTAAGTGTCTGAGGTCAAATTTGAACTCAGGTCCTCCTGACTCCACTGCGCCACCTAGCTGCCCCCTAGGATTTTTTTTTTAAATGCTTCAACTGTAAAATGGATAGAATAGCCCCTGCCTCATAGGATCGTTGTGAAAATCAAATGAGATAGCATATGAAAGCATATGAAAGTTGCTTTGCAAACCTTAACTCACTATAGAGATGCTAGGGATGGTGAAAATATGAGGAACAGCAGGAAAATCAATTCAGACAGCCCATAGAATTGAATGGAAGCAGCAAGAGACAAAAGGACTGAAAAGGGAGGGTGGGTAGGGATTGTGATGAGCTTTAAATGCAAAACAGAGAAGTTTATAGTTGTGCATAGAGATAATAGGGAGCCCCGAATTGAATGAGTGAGGGGATGACAGAATCAGATCTGTACTTTTGGAGGGTCACTTTGGTGAATTTGGGACAGATGGCTTCGAAGGGGGAAGAGTCTGGGCCTTGGTCCAGGTGAGAGGTGATAAGTGCCTGTGCCAAGGCAACTGCAGGTGGGACTCAAAATTCTTTAAATCTAACTTTTTAGGGGTAAAGTAATTAAATGTTTGACTAAATATAGCAGGCTAATTTTTAAGTTTTGGACCTTGGCGGAAAGAAATGTTCCCCATTCTGGGGTAAATGGAGAAAAGGAGGTGCTTCTGAGAGATGTTGGACAGAAAGGAACAATAAGCTTAGGTAATGATTGGCTTGGTTGGATAAATAAAGAAGAGAAGGGGATAGCATTTGTGAATCAGTGTCTGAAAGATTTAGGGAGAAGGGCTAGGTTTTGGTGAAAGATACTAAAGTCTGCTTTGGTTCTGCTTTGGACATGTTGGGTTGAAATGGCTATGAGGCAGTTTTAAATATCCAGTGGGCAATTGGTGATGCAAAACTTAGGGTCATGAGAGAGATGGAGACTAGATATAAAACCAGATGTTTATGTGTCTACAAGCTGGCATAGATGCCAGATAGATATATAGATAGATGATAGATAGATAGATAGATAGATAGATAGATAGATAGATAGATGAATGGATGGCTGGAGGGATGGATAGATATGTATTTGGGTGTGTTATCTCTGAGAGGTAGATTGAAGAAAATAGACAAAGCCTAGAATGCCAATCCCTGTGGCAAGACAATCATCAATCAGAGAGGAGTAAAAGGGTTGCCTTGCTTCATTGAGGGCCCAGATGAGATTGGATAACAGATATTTGTAGGAGACCCACTCACTGTGGATTAGCACTATTTGATGGGATTGGAGCAAAAATGAAGGAGACAGCAGAAGGTAAGAGTAACCCTGGAATGGGTTTGGCAGCATGATAGGGGAACAAGCAATTCCAGAGGAGAGAATTTCTCCCAACATAGGAAAAAAAACCCAAGCTTTTCTTTTGTCCTTAGTTGTCGTGGCCCACCTCAGCTCATCATTCTTTGCTTTAGTCCTTGTGACCCTGATCTGACAGCACAGCGCCTTTCTCCCATTGTCTTCGCCTCTTGTGAGCTCTGTCTTCCTTCACTTGGCAAAGTTGGGGGCGCGAATCTTAGTGTCTCAGTCATTCTTCCTCCTGGGCGTAATAGACACTGAGACGCTCTCTGGGACCCTGGGGATGGTCAAGACGAGATGGATCCAGAATGTGTCCAGCTACCTCTCCTAAATAGAATAGATTTCAGACAGCCCTGGGTCTGGGCGCCATGGGGGCCATGGGAAGGGTTGTTCCCAGGGAAGAGCAAATTCCTCTGGGCAGGAAGGATGATGGGGTGGGGGCTGGGGAGAGTAAGGTGCGGGCCAGGCCTTAGGAACAGAAACCTGTTCCTTTCTGAGCTTGTAGCCATGGGAAGAAGTCCTGGGTTCTGGGCACAGTGGTCTAGACCAGCCCCGTGGGGTACACTGTGTTCTCTGTGCTGCATGGGGAAGCCCTGGCCTCTGGCAGAGAGGGCCGGTGGGGGAGGAAGAGATCACATTGTTGTCTTCAGGAAGGGGATGGGGCGCATATGAAAAGAGCGGGTTGGGGGGGGGGGATCCTGGGTGCTGTTCTTCTGTGTGATTAGTAACTCAGGCTGACATCTAAACACAAGAAGAGGCCTCCCTGCCGGGGCAGCAGTAAGTGGCCTCCTCCCCCACGCCACTCTTTTCCATGCCCGATTGAAGAACAACCTGGCTCTGCCTTGGGCATCAGCCTGCACCCAAAAGCCACCTTTCCCCACTGGCAAAGTGGGCAGCCCAGCAGCAGTAGCGGGAGTGGGTGGCGGAGGAGGAAAGGGGTGGGGGAGCAGCAGGGAGCTGGGGAGGTGGGGCAGCTGGGCTGGGGCCTGGGGCCTCCCTGCAGGGAGCTCTCCATGGTGAAGGGCCACATTCCTCAACGGCGTTGCTAGGTGCGGCAGCAAACTCCAGAGGCAGCCTGGCGATGTGGGCCTCAGTGGGTGGGTGCTTGTGCGGGTGGGTGGTATACGGTAGGCCTGGGCCCCAGCCCCCCCAGCCCCCAGCCCAAGCTGCTCTTTGGCCAGGGCTATAAGCCCTGGCTCATCTCTCAGCCCATCTCCCAGTCTGTCCCAGCCGCTAGCCAGAGCCTAGCTCTTTGTGCTGAGACAGCAGCGGGGACCCCCCACCCCCCATCCTGCCCCCGCCCTGTCTCCCCTCCCCCTTCTGGGGGATACATAGAGGAGGCCAGGCCAGGCCAGGCCAGGGGTTAATGCCCAGTGACACCTGCAGGTTGGCTAGTGTTGTTGACACGGGGGAGGGGGCTGTGGGGGAATCGTTGGTGGCTTTATTATGAAGAGCCCAGCAGGCCTGGGGCCTTTTATTGTCCAAGCAGCAAATAAATAGATGGGCAAAAGTAAGTCTTCCCCATGGCTTTTACCAACGGGAGGCTAACAGCTGGACAGGACATGACAAATTGGGCATTTTTCTTTGGGGACTGATCCTTAACAGCAGTCAGGAAGGGAGGGAGGGAGGGGGAGAATGAGTCCAGGATATGTGTGAGCACACCCACATATAGGCTAGAAGTGGTGGGAACAGAGAAAGACAGAGAGAGAGAGAGAGAGAAAGAGAGAGAGAGAGAGATAAAGCCAGAGCCAGAACCAGAGACAGAGACTGAGAAATAGCCAAGTTTGCAGGCATCCACGTGGCTGTAGCTATACTGGAGGGTCAGGAAAGGAAGACATGAAGTGGAATTGTTCAAAGGTCACTAGGTACACAGTGGGGCCTAATCAGAGTTGAATTAATGAATGCCAAGGTATATCTTTGTTCTCTGATTGTGGGCTCAAGTCTGGGGGGTAGTGGCACAGGTTGGTATGTCATAAGCCTGGAATGGGGGTAGTACAAATTGGTATATCTGGAGTATGGGGGTGGGGGAAGGGAAAGAGGCAGCTTGTTGGGGTCTCAGTGGAGAGGACAGTGATGCAGAGTGAGCTTAGTTTCATGCAAAGGGGCGGGGGTTGGAGAAAAGGACAGAGTAAATTTAAAAATATATGAGTCTGAGGGTCAAACATTACAGACCTAATGGGTGTGAGGACAGGGGACAGGGGAGAGCCAGAGATGATGCCAGCCCTACTTGGCAGGACCAGGAGGTTGGGATTTGTTTCATTAACAAAAAACAGAGAAACCTCAAACAGCCGTGAATAGACCTGGGAAGAAGGTGCCATTTTGGTTACACAGTTGGAGTTACCTAAGGGACATCAAGGTAAAGAGATCATAACTTTTTCTTTAAAAAAAAAAAAGTATGCACATACACATTGTAATTGGCATATTTTGGTTTTTTCCATCACCTACACCACTGATATTTATATGGTACTAGAAAATTTACAAAGAGATTACAAATGTGGTCTCCCTGCAACTGTATATGGCAGTGAACTAGATGCTAGTGTTCTTTTGTGGAAGAGAAAGCCCAGGTTCAGAGAAGTCCAGAGATTGGCCTGTCACACAACTAGTAAATGTTAGCGTTTGGATTTGAAACTGTGTCTCCAGCTCCAACAACAAACAACTGGAAGTGTAGGGTTTAGGTCCAGAGAAACAATTCTGGCTAGAGATCAAGATATGGGGTCGTGGGTTAATGAAAAAGGCATTTGTTGGGGCAGCTAGGTGGCACAGTGGATAGAGCACCAGCCCTGGAGTCAGGAGGACCTGAGTTCAAATTTGACCTCAGACACTTAATAATTCCCTAGCTGTGTGGCCTTGGGCAAGCCACTTAACCCTATTTGCCTTGCAAAAATAAAAACTAAAAAAAAAAAAAGCATTTGTTGAGCTCCCATGGATTCCAAGCACTGTAAAAAATTCAGAGGGAGACAAAGAAATGCAAAAACAGCCCTTTCTTTCTAAGAACTCAGGGTCTAATGGGGGAGACTACATGCAAATCAGCATTTTCAAAGAAGAGAGAGTGTATGGGATAGATTAGAGATAATTAACAAAAGGAAGGTTTATTATAGAAAGTGGAACTTTAGCTGAGACTTCAAGAAAACCAGGAGGTAAAGATGAGGAGAGAGAACATTCTAGGCATGGAGACAGCTAGTGCAAGAATAAGGAGGCTGAAGATGGAGGGTCTTGGGGTGGGGTGGGGTAGAAAGGAAGCCAGTGTCACCAGATTGTAGAGTCCTTGATGAGAGAGTAAGACACAGAAGAGAATATTGAAACCATGCATCTGGATACTACCAAGGGAGGAAGTATAGAGAGAGATTAAAAGAGTTTACCCCAAAACGGGGCGGGTTTCCCTGCCCTGGAGCTCTTGGTTGCTTGATCACTTGTCAGGTGTATTGCAGTAGGAAGGGAGACAAGGAAGGCAACAAACATCTTATTAATCACTAACTGTATATGAGGCCCTGTGCCAAGGGCTTTGCAAATATTATTTCCGTGGAAATTCTTTATGAGTATGGATTGAATTAGACATCACTGAGGTCCCTCCCAACCCTCACATTGTGTAATTCTGGGAAATTTAGGCCGGATGAAGCCTAGAGGTCTGAGACAAAACTAGAAAACCTTCTTCTTGATCTATGCAAAACCCACAAGCGCCACCCTGCCTGATAGCAGGAATTTCAGCATTCTCTTGTCCACAATTCTGCCCTCCCTCTGCTTCAGAGCTTGGGAGAATGGGAAAAGTGCCTGAGAAAACCTATCAGAAGGATTGGATTTAAAGCCTCCTTAAAATAACATGGTATTCTGGAAAGGCCAGACTCTCTTCAAGCTTTGGGACAAGGAAGAAGTCATCCCTGGATAAGATTATTGTGCCTGGAAAAGTCAGGGTGGAGTCGGTCCTCCCTCTCCAAGAGAGGATACCACATACAGTTTTGGCATTTTTTTCTGGGTCTTTTCCCTGAGAATCCTTTAAATAGGCCATCGCAGGTTTTTCAGAGCTATCAGAGAGAGCTCTGAGTTGGGACAGCCAAGAGAGAAGCAAGGATAGCAGCAGATCCTCTGGGGGCTCTGCCTGGAACCTCAAGGTAGCTTCTGGGAAGATTCACTTAAAGGGAAACAGTAAGAGTCCATGCCAAGCCAGAGGAAGCTTATTACTTGGTCATTTGAAAAACCCTAGACTCAAGTGTAGAACAGCCTTCCTAGACAAGAATGGAAAAGTTGAGGGTGGCAACATTCAGGAGTGATGACCCAGTGTTGGAGGGTTGGTGAGGGGCAAAAGGGAGCCATTCTAAGAGTTCCAGACTAGGCTAACCTTAGAAAGTATATATCAAATGTCTAAACCTGATAGGGAATTGGATCCAGAGTGCTGGGGACACTGGAATCTCCTCTCCTAAATTCTCGAAAAAGACTGGTGTCCTTAGTGTCTCCCCCAACCCATATTTGTCTGAATTGGAAGGAGACTGACCCAGAGCAGAGGCATTTACTAGGTGATCTGGAGGAATCCCAAGCTAAGCTCTGATCTTGGATGCTGGAAGACCTACAGGAGGACTTAAAGAGTTGAGGGTACTTCCTATGGCCTTGGAAGTTTGATTGGATGAACATGTGGCACAGTTAGAAAGCCTGTTCCTCGATAGATAGTCTACTAAACTGTCTATTCATTGGACTCCTCTTTGCATCCAAAGCAGAGTTGCCTTGACTTTCTTGGCAACTTAGCTTTCTTGGAGGATTGGTTGACTGAAATGAACTCCCAGCTGTGGACAGGACACCTATCTACCCTGGCCAGGGTCCAGAGTTTGGATACACCCTTGCTTTTCTCACACCTGGACAGTGGTCCCTGGGTGTGATGGCTGCACCCAGATCCAAAGTCATTGCCATGACCAAGAATTCAAAAAGGCAAGACTCTCTCTCTCTCTCTCTCTCTCTCTCTCTCTCATCTCTCTCTCTCTCTCTCTCTGCACCTGGGCAATGATTCCTATAGGGAGGGGGTAGAGAGCAAGGGCAGCATGGGACCTTTCATCTTCCAGGAAGTCCCTCCCTCCCCCAGTCCCTGGCTCCTCACTCTCCTATATAATATTGCGCGTTAGAGCTCATAAATGTTGCTCTGGGTCCCCAGCCTGATTGAATTTGGAAGCCATTGTTTACAGACGTCTGGCTGTACAGGGGGATTTATTGAATTTTCCATGAAATGTTGCTCCCCTAATGCTCTGAAAGGCGAGGAGCCCACATCAGAGGGGGCCTGCCTTGCAGGATCAGGTTACCTTGAGATGGAGTGTTTGTTCCAGAGTCACTGACATACCACCACCAGCCTGAGCTTCAGTCTAAGAGAGGATGACAGTGCCCCCCCCCCACCTCCCAAGAACTGCTTGTTCCAGGGTTACCAACTGGCCTCACCTGGACCAGAGGGCACTGTCCATACAAACACCCTTTGATGGTGGCAAGTACATGCATTACTAGCCTCATTTTTACCAAAGTGGTAATAGTTTCAGTGAAAGAAAATGACCTGTTCAATCATATGCAAGTCCATATTTCAGACCCAAGACTAGAGGAGGGATTGTGTGAACTAATGGGAAGAGCACTTGTTTGGGAGTCAGCAAAACTGGGTTTGAATCCAGGTTCTATCCAAGGTCAAGTGTGTGAATTTGGCCAAGTCTTGACCTTAGTTTCTATATCTGTGAAATAACAAGAGAAAGGCATTATTTCTAAGGTCTCCTGCCAAATCGGAGAGCAAGTAGAGGGTAAAGTGAGGTTCTTTTCTTGGAGAAAAGTACAAAGGAAAGAACCAAAAAAGGAGGGATCTACTATGGAATTCCCTAGAACCTGAGGGGAAATGTCAAAATCATCACAGGCTCAGAATCAGAAAACTCGAAATCAGAGGGGGCCAACTCTGACCTAAGCAAGAATCCCCTTGACAGTCAACCCACGCTAGAGTATCTCCTTCCAGCCAGGGGGAGCTGATGACCTCCCAAGGCAAACCTTCACTTCTGGATAGTGTTAGTATTAGGAAAGTTTGCCTCACCTTTAGGCAAAACTCTGCCTCTTTGTAGAATCATTGCCCCTGGTTCCACCTGCTGGGGCCAAGTGAAACAAGGGTCATCCCTCCTCCACGGAATAGACCTTCTGATGCCTGAACAGACCCTTCTGATGCTTCTCCTCTCCAAGCTAAACATCTCTTTCCTCACTTGGCATGATCTCAAGACCCTATCTTCTTTGTTGCCCTCCATTGGATGCACTCTAACTCACCAACATCCTCCCCCAAATGTGGCAGCCAGAACTGATCCTATGTGGTCTGACTAGGGCTGAATACAGAAGGACCTCCTGCGTCTGAAAACTATCCTCTCTTAAGGTAACTTAAAGTTTCCTTAGCTTTCTTAGCCACCATATTTTAGGACTCAGATTGAGCTGGGAGTGAACCAAAAGCCTCATAACTTTTTCAGAACATATTGCTTTCTAGCTACATTTCCCCTATTTCCTGCTTATGATGGTGATTTTTTTTAACACATGTAAAACTTGATGTTTATCTCTATTAGATGATTGATTCAGCCCAAATTCTAGCTTGTCAGAATCTTCTTAGAGCCTGCCTCAGTTGGCCAGTATGTTGGCTACCTCCTACCCACCCCCAGCTTTGGGGCATTTTTAAATTTAACAAGCATAGCATCCATCGTTATAAGTCATTGAAAAAATGCTAAAATAACACAGGACCAATCCTAGATACCCGAGGCTCTCCGCTGGAGGCCTCCCTGACAAGTGGCCATTGAACCACCATAGGTTGAGTCTGGTCAGTCGACAGACCCAAATCCACTTGACAAAAGTAGGGAGACTAAATTGACAGCACTCCCCTGATCTGCCCATAACCTTGTTACAGAAGAGCTAAAGCTGGCATGGCTGGGCTTAATGAAACCAAGCTGCCTCTTAGGGATCCCCACTCCCTTTTTGAGAAAGTCAGATTTGTTTTTTCCATTTCAATTCAGTCTTAAAGAATGTATTAAATGCCTGTTGTGTACAAGACAGTATTCAAGGTACTCTGAATATCAGATAAACCAAAACACAAGTCTTGCCGTCAAAGAATTT
>NC_133659.1:33191979-33315381 GCF_037893015.1 Macrotis lagotis | reverse complement strand
CTCATCTTTCCTATTGGATATTCCAAACTCAATTTGACATCTTAAACTCAACATATCTAAAACTGAACCAGTGCCCTCTTCTGAATGTCCCTATTTCTATAGAAGGGATCATCATCCTTCCAATCTTCCAAGTTCAGTATTATGTTGGACCTCTCCCTGTCCCTTACCCCAATCAGTTATCAGTTACTTGATACCTTCACAATATTTCTCACTTCTGATCCCTCTCTACACATAACTGCCACCTTCTTTTAGAGTTTCCTCCCCTCTTGTCTAGATTAGGAGTGTAGGTTTTAAGCTAGTAGGGACTTTGGAGGTCATTGAGTCTGAGCCCCTAATTTTTCAGGTGAAGAAACTAATACAGAGATGTTGGGCAGCTAGCATCTGGGCCAGTCTGGGATACCCAGGTCTTTATGACTGCAGATGTGGTGCTATATCCACCATGAGATAGTTTTCCTGCCTCAAGTCTCTCCCCACTTCAATTCATCCTATACACTACTGCCAAAGTAGTTTTTCTTTTCTTTTTTTTTTTAGAGTTTTTTCAAGGCAATGAGGTTAAGTGGCTTGCCCAAAGCCACACTGCTAGGTAATTATTAAGTGTCTGAGGTTGGATTTGAACCCAGGTACTCCTGACTCCAAGGCCGGTGCTCTATTCACTGTGCCACCTAGCCACCCCCCAGTTTTTCTTAAGCATAGATCTGACCATGTGACTCCCATGCACAACTAATAGAAACTCCTTTATTTAGCTTTTAAAGTCCTTCAAACCTGGCCCCAACCTACCTTTCTAGGCTCATTAAGACATCACTCCTCCTTCCATAATCTGTGATCAGGACAGATTAGCCCCTCTGTTCTTCATACTTGCCACTGCATCTCTGGTCTCCATGCCTTTGCCCACTGGCAGTCCTTAAACCTGGAATGCATTTCTTTCCATCCTCCTCCTCAGAATCTCTTTCTATAAAAATGCAACTCAGGAATCATTTTCTGTATGAAACATTTGCTGATCTCCTCAGTTGCTTGGACCTTCTCTCCCAAACACACACACACACACACACAAAGACACACACACACAATGTCCTTGTTGTCTCCCCTGTTAGCTTCTTTCTCTAGGAGGTTTTTCCTTCTTTGTCCTTTTATCCTCAGGGTCTGTCCAATAATAGCAATAAGCATAATATATGCTTACCGATGAATTCCTCATCTAAGTGCATCAGTTTTACTCTCTGTTCATTGAGATTTGAATGAGCTAACTGCTAAGGCCCCATGCAGCTCATGAACACTCTGATTCTTTGATTATAGTCCAAGTCCCTTGTTTTACAAAAGAAGAATCAAGTTAAGTGTGAAATTTGCCCACAGTCACAGAATGAGCAGTAAAGATAGGCTCAAATCCAGGTCAAAGTTCTCTCAACCATGTTGTACTTCCTCCCCACCATCACAATCTTCTGATCCTTCACAGTGACACTGCACTGCCCCAAGATCCTACATGGCCATATAGGCACTCATCACCCGGTGGCACTTTTTCATAGAAGAATGGAACGTCCTGGTCAAAGGTACCTTGGAGACAACTCGGTCTAGATTCCTTATTTTCCAGCATTGCCCATGATGGCTCATTGATTGGCACTTGAGTCTTCTTCCCATTTCAGGATCCTTTCCTGTATACCATTGCCTTCCCCAGACATCACACAGTCCTACAGAGAGAGGAGGACAGGGTCATTTGGGTGGATAAGATCACAATATTTACCCATTGCCCATTGGACTCAATGCTATAGAAAGCTGCGCATCATATCTCATTTTCTCTTCCATCCATTCAGCCCCCTCCTTCCTCTTCTCCATCTGGGTTGAATTAAATGAAAAAAACTATTAGAGATGATGGTCATTAGACTTGGCTTGTGCAAGACCTATTCCCCTCACCTGCTATCACAAGGGCTTTGAATTGGAATCTAAGATGCATTGCCCCCTAACCCTGTCCAGGCCCCTGTGGAGCACTCTAGAGACAAGGGAGGCTGGGATCATGGTTCGGTGAACTGACAGATAGCAGTGGTCCCTGGTCTCACCTCTGGGCTTCTCCCTCGACAGTGTATATAGGAGGGCATTGTGCATTAGTGGGAAGATGGCGGGTGCAGCTGCTCAGGATCTGACTCCAGTCTGAGACCAGGGCTGTGTCTACTCAGGGAAACAGACCATTCAGTTCTTCTGAGCATGCTTGGGCCTTTGTGACAAAAATAAATTTCTCAGACTGATTTTTGGAGAGGACATTCAACTGAACTGAAGATGTTTTTCTGCCTTAGATATATTGAATTCTGGCTCTTCCCCAAAGCTGAGCAAAAAGACTGGAGAAGACTTGGATCAATCTGTCTGCAAACATTTATTCAGCACTGCCCATATATTAGTCATGGGTTTAGTGCTGATGAAACAAAGACAAAGCAAAAGCAACTGTTGCCCTCAGAAAGCTTGTTTTCTAGCAGACGTTATGCAACCCATCTATTCACACATAGGGACATCCAAGTCCCATATAAAACAAATACAAGATAACCTTGAAAGGAAAGGCCTTAGCAGCTGGGGATACCAGGAAAGGACTCCTGCAGCAGGTGATGCTTAAGTTAAGAGTTGAAGGAAATCAGGAATTCTTGGAGTCAGAAATGAGAAGGAAAAGCCTGGACAAAGGCACAGAAGTGGGAGAAGGGAGAGGGGCTATATTTGAAGATCAGTGAGAGGGCCGGTTTGACTGGAAATTGGTTCTTGTCTTTCATTACCGAAGGAGATAAAAGACCAAAAATGATCAAAATGACATCACTATATTTGAGACAAATTACAGTGTGTCCGACTGTGGCTGATCAGACATAGAGGAGAATAATGTATAATAAGGCTACAAAGGTTGGTTGGGGCCAAATTGTGAAGACCTTTAAAGCAAGAATTTGTATTTGATCCCAGAGGCAAATGGAGCCATTGAGAGTTTATTGAGTGTGTGTGTGTGGTGGGGGGGGTAGATTTTATTGCTGGGGGGACATAGAGAGGAGAGGGTTGACATGGATTAGTCAAGTCAGTAAGCATTTACTAAGTGTTTACTATTTGCCAGACCTGCACAAAATTCTGGAAATCCAAATACCAGCAAATAGAAGGAGAGTCCCTTTCCTCAAGGACCTTGCTACTAATGAGGGAAGACAGACATAAAGGGGAGTTGAAAAGCTGGGTAGGGGTGGGGGTGGAGGGCATGGTGGAAAAATCCAGGAAATCAGAAGCAGAGCCAGGAGAGAAATGAAGGCGTGAACATGGTTAGCCTGGGCCCTTCCTATAATGGCAGTTCCAGGACAAAGTCACCAATGGGAATGAGAGTAGGCAACATGGGATGGGGGGTGGGGGAGTTGGAAGGCACAGAAGGAAAAAAGGGGTAAAAAAAAAGTTGCTGGCCTATAATACTGAAGCCTAGAGAATCGGGAGGAGAGCCAGGAAAGACTGAAGGAAGGAGTCTGCCCTATGACTTAGGAAATTCCTGGGGCAGCTATGTCAAAGATGAATTAGAGCAGGAAGATTTGAGGTGATATGACCATTGACGATATTAGTAGAGATGAGAAGTGATGAGATCCAGAGCTAATTTAGTGACTGTCCTAGTACAAAAGAAAAAGAAATGGCAAGATTGGGCAACTGATTGGCTATATGAGGTGAGGGTCAGTGAGGAGCCCAGGATGTCTGGATGTCAAGGGATGAGGCAGCCCTATACCTTCCCATGAGCACATCTAAGACCCATCCCTCTCCTGGAATCATAAATTCTTTTGACTGACCTCTAGAGAACATTTTTGAGAGTTGGAAAAGATGATTATGTCTTCAACAGAAATGGCAAAGTTGGAAAAGGAACAGGTTTTGGAGAAGAAAGAATGACATCTGTTTCAGCCATGTTACTTTGAGATGCCTCAGTGTTTAAAATGTCCCAGAGGTTGTGGTGTGGGACTTGAACTCAAGGGAGAGACTAGGGTTGGAGACACAGATCTCAGAAAAATTTATATTGGGATGATCGTTAAACTCTTGGGTGCAGATGAAATCACCAAGTGAGAAAATGTAGAGGAAAAGGGGAAGAAGGCTTAGGATAGAGACTTGGGAGGCAACCTGCAGTTAAGGGGAGTGATCCTGCAAAAGAGCTTGAGAAGAGCAATTAGACAGGTAGGAAGAGAACCTGGAGAGAGCAGGATCAGGAAAGCTTAGAGAGAAGAGAATATCCAGGAGAAGGTTATCACTAGTGTTAAATTCTGGAGACCATTGAGGAAGGACCATGAAGTTCAGCAGAGCATCCAACAAATATATCGAAGTTTGCTGAGGAAGCTGTTCATCTGCACTTTCCTCCAGAGATGAAATCCCAGGACTGTATAAGAACAAAATTGAGCAGAAAGAGGAAGCAAAGAA
This sequence comes from Macrotis lagotis, assembly GCF_037893015.1. Lineage (NCBI taxonomy): Eukaryota > Metazoa > Chordata > Mammalia > Peramelemorphia > Peramelidae > Macrotis > Macrotis lagotis. The sequence goes on along the minus strand of NC_133659.1, from coordinate 33,310,995 downwards.
AGATTCCAGTGGGCTGACCTTCTAATAAATGAGGAGGAGCATGAGACTCATCTGGCTTCATAGATGGCTGAGATACTGAGCTCATTTTTTAAGTCGGTCTTTAAGAAGAAAAATGACAAAAAAGGAATTTGGATAATTAGAAAGTAAATGCAGACTTAGCAAAATTGCTCCTGATAGAAGGCAGGTAAGAGAATACTCAGAAAATGTAAACGCTCACAAATCAGCTGGTAGAGATGACATCCATCACAGAGTACTAAGCCTGGCGTGCTGGGGGGGGGGGGGGTTTCCACTGAGCATAGAAACCACTTATAATCAAGACTGAAAAATTGCAGAAAGGGAAGGGGGGCACTAGAAGTGGGGGCTGACTCCAACAAAACACTTGGATTCCTACACTGAAAAGCCAAGGATCATTGATTTAAAACTAGAACGGTCCCAAGACATCATCAAATCCATACCCTCCCATTTTATAGATGAGGAAACTGAGGCTGAGAGAGATTAAGTACCTTGCCCAGGGCCACACAGTAAGGGTCTGAGTTGGGATTTGAACTTAGGTCTTCCCGACTCCAGGTCCAGGGCTCTAATCTTAAACTGCTTTGAGAATAACTGGGGGAATGAGCAAAATTTAAGGAACAAATCTTCATGTTTTTCTGACCAAGAATAATACAATGTGAGCGCAGAGGAGTGCCTCAAATAAGAGAATGCTTGTAAAGCCTGGTACACAGTAGGAGCTTGTTTTCTCTCTTCCATAGGCAAGGAGCCATCTCCCCTTGCCATGCTGCTCTTTCTGGACTCCTAGGTTTTATGATGTAGATGAAGTCATTGGGTTTCTTGCATGTGTGTAGTGCACATGGATGGGTAGGACATGTATGCATGTGTGTAACTATCAAATCACACACATGATGAAACTGGTGATGAGGTCCCAGGTTCCCATCCAGAGGCCCAGAGCTAACACAAACAAAATGGATTTAGGCACAGTAGCTATCACTTTAGGGAGAAGACAAATCACTAGGGAAGAGAGATGGGTCTGGGGCAGGAACACTTTGGGGCCACCTCCACAACATCCCTGGAGAGAAGCCAGCCAGACTTGAATGTATTTGAAGGCCACTAGAAGGTAGTCATCGCTGACATCTGTCACACCAGAAAAATTATGTAAGTGGACCTGAATAGACTGGAGATCTGAGAGCCTGGCAAGAAATAGAGATGCTATTTGAAAAAATTCAGAGGAGTTTATTTAGGAAAAACCCAACCTGTGACCTCACTGTTTCACTGACCGGCTGGACTGCAGTAATCTCAGGGCCCCTGAGCCTAAAGGGAGCAGATCTCCTAGGGTTGTCACCAAGAGCAGTGAGGGGCAAAGCTTCTGAGGACAAATGGGGAGGAAGGAAGATGAGGGAGGGAAGGAGGGTAGGAGGCAGAGGGAGAGAGAGAAAGAGAGATAGGGAAAGAAGAAGCAGGGAGGTAGGGAAGGAGGCAGCCAGGGAGGGAGGCAGGGAGGTAGGGAGGTAAGTAGGAAGACAGAGAGGCAAGAAAGGAGGGAAAGGAGTCTAGGAAGGAATTAGAGAGGGAGGGAGACAGGGAGGTAGGAAAGGAGGCAGTCAGGGAGAGAAACGGAGGCAAGGAAGGAGGGGAAAAAGGCTGGGAAGGAGGGAAAGAGAGAAGGCAGGGAGAGAGGGAGGCAGAGAAGGAGGCAGAGAAGGAGGCAGGGAGGGGCTTCTCATGGTAATGATTAGGATCCCACATCATCACAGGACCCTGAGTACTTTTACAAGGGTAAAGCAACAGCTTGAGTGTGTTTGGGGCGTGCATTTGTTTCCTTTCCAGATTGCCAGCTAATGAGGAAAGATTAAAGGAGCTAAATCTGTTTAGCTTGGCTAAGTGAGGATGGAGGCAGTGGGGGTAGGGGAGGGAGGGGAAGCCCCCCCCCACCGTGGGGTGTGATAACTGTCTGCAGATTTCAGAAAGGTGGAAAGCCTGGGCAGCAGGAGAGGTTGTCTGGGGCTGAACAGAGGGCACAGCCCTGGGCAGGGAGAGGAAATGAAGGGATGGCTTCCTGACAAGGAGAGATGAGGGCTTCCTGAAGTAGAGAGGAGAAGGCCTCTGTTTGGCCCAGGCCCAACTCAGGCCCGAGCCAGAGAGCAGGCAGTCTTGGCTTGCCCAGACCTTACTTACCTTGCCCAGTCCTGCCCTGCACCTAGGTCCAAGTTGCCAACCCAAATTTCCCCAGAAGGAGATTTCCCCCAGCCTGCCTATATCATAAAGCCTCAGAGTCCAGAAACAGTGGCTTGGCAGGGGGAAATGGCTCCTTGCCTCCCAAAGGAAGGGTGTAAGCTCCTACTGGATGCTTGGCCTTACAAGTGCTCTCTCGGGTTCTTGAGAGGCAGGTATTTATTATTATTATTATCATTATTTATTATCCCCATTTCGCAGATGAGTCTGAGAGAGGACAAACAACCTGCCCAGGGTCACATGCAGTATAAGACTAGATTTTTCTGACCCCAGAGCCAGAGCTGCACCTCCCAACTAACTGCCCTGGAGATAGCTACTGAGTCTCCAAATTTGTGATTTCTGGAGAGGTTGCTGCTGGGTCAGGGCCACCTGGAATTTGACCTGGACACAATGGGAGAGTCTTCCCATTGACAAAGGGGTTGCAGAAGCACTGCCTGTTGGGTTTCCATGATGACTGCAGCCCTGCCTGGGAACTTGCTGGCCCAAGGAGGCTCTCACCCCGAGGCCTTCTCAGGCCCATTCACCCCAGGACTCCTTCCTCCCTTTCCCCTTGCTAGCCGCTCCACACAGTAATTTAAACAGTCTGCTCATTCCCTCCTCCCACCTCCCCTTTCTCTTCCCTACTTCCTATTCCCTCCCTGTCTGTCTGTCCGTCCATGTGTCTATCTCTCTTGCTCTCTTTCTGTTTCCCATTCTTTCTCTGTCTCTCCATCTCTTTCTCTTTCTCGCTCTCCTTTTCATAGTTGACAGGGGCCAAATAAAGACCCTTTTAAAAAAAAGCCATTTTGTTTCTTCTGGGCGGGCATGCCGAAGGCGAGTACGGGAAGATTATAGCCTGTGAGCTGAGGGCCTTCCTAATGGGGGGAGAAGCAGGACATGATGGCAACCTAATGGCAGTAATTGGCCCTGCCTTTGACAGGGCCCATATCACAGCTCAGGAAAAAAGAGATGTTTAAAGTAAAAATTTACACAAAATTATACGGTTTCGGGGGTGAAAACGACTGTTTGGGTTTCATCTCTTTTTCTTCCTCTTTTTTTTCCTCAGTGGATGTTCCCTTGGCCTTTTTCTACTGGTGTGGGTGTGGGTGAGGTGTGTTCAGAGGGGAGTAAAGTGTATTTGTCACACACACACACACACACACACACGCACACACAAACACACTTCACTCATTGCCTTTCAGGCAGGTTACATTTTACTCCTCTGCTCTATACACTCCAGTGGCTCCCCAGTGCCTATGGTCAAATACAGATTTCTCCATTTGGCATTTAAAACAATTTACAACCTGATTCCTTTCTGCCTTTCCTGGATCTCCTTTGGCCCTGGTTCAGAGAATTGTATCTTCCTGTTGTTCCATGATCTGTTTGGGCCTCCCTCCTCATCACTACATCTTCAAAATTCTGGTTTTCCTTAATGGAAGTGCCATCTGTTCCAGGAAACCTTCCTAGATCTCCTTAGAAACCCTCCCCAATCATTTTTTTTTTCAGGTTTTCTTTGCAAGGCAAATGGGGTTAAGTGGCTTGCCCAAGGCCACACAGCTAAGTAATTATTAAGTGTCTGAGACTGGATTTGAACTCCTGACTCCAGGGCTGGTGCTCTATCCACTGCGCCACCTAGCTGCCCCATCCACAGTCATTTTAATTGTTTTTTTTTTTTATCATTTTGTGCAAATGCAAATGTATACAACTAAGCAGCACTGTGGATAGAGTGTTGGACAAGGAGACAAGAAGATCTAAGTTTCAATTTTGTTTCCAATACTTAGTACTCTCAGTCTCGGTTTCCTCATTTCTAAAATGGGGATTTAACCAGATCTTATCATAAAGTGGTTGTGAGGATAGGATGAAATATTATTTGCAAAGTGCTTTGCAAACCTAAAGGCCTATGTAAATGTCAACTTTTTCTGTTGTTATTAGTATTGTGGCATGTTGTCTCCCCAGGTGAATGGGATTCCTTGTGGGCAACTGTAGCTTAGAGGGAAGTTTTGTTGTTCAGTCATTTCTGTTGTGTCCAACTTTTCATGACCCCATTTCGGGTTGTTTTTGGCAAAGATACTGAAGCGGTTTGCAAATAGGGGGCCTCTCAAGGGTCCTGACTCTGGAAAATCAAAATTTCAGTGACATCCTAGGTTTTTGGTGCAGCACAACCTCACCTTGATGGTTTGGCCATGACCTGTTTCCCTTTGGATACCAACTCCTTAAAGCTAGATGAAGTAGAAAAAAGAAACCTATTATTCTTTAAGCTGGTTTTCTTTATCTTCTCTATCATCTTCCTCAAGGAAAGGAGTTAGATGGGGAGCTAGGTGGTGCAGTGGATAGAGCACCAGCCCTGGAATCCAGAGGATCTGAGTTCAAATCCGACCTCAGACACTTAACAATTGCCTAGCTGTGTGACCTTGGGCAAGTCACTTAACCCATTGCCTTGAAAAAAACCAAAATAAATAAATAAATAATGAAGGGAGTTAGAGAATCAATGAATGGACAGAGTAACAAAGGGAGGTGCTCTTTCAGGGGCTAATTAGTTGCCTGAGCCACTTCACAGATCCATTGCCCAAAACGCTATTTATGTCAGTCATCAAGCACCCATAGATAGACACACTGAGGCACTGCCAGAAAGTATGATGCAGCATCAGTCCCCCCCAAAAACCTAGAGATGCTCTGGGTCCACACAGTTGTCTTAGGCAAGACGGGTTCCATTAAATGGTGAATGAGTGTCCACAGAAAGATGAGGCAGCTCTAGCCCATGATCAGAGAGTGTGAATTCAGAACAACATGATAGCCTCAGATGGAAATGGTTCTAAAATTGTTACAGAGATTATCTTCAAGACTGACAGCTTACTCAAACACCAATACTGAAAACCCAATGGCCCACTAGGCATCCCCATTGGCTACTCAAATCAAACATGTCCAAAACAGATATATTTATCTTCTTCACAAAATACACTCCCCCTCCTGCCTGTCCTTTCTTTGTAAATGGGATCACTATCTTCCCTAATACCCAGACTCAGGATATTTGTCACTGTCTTTATCACCTCTGTCCATTCAAGTAGCCACCACTTGAGACCTTTGGCTTGGAATATTGGAATCACCTCTTTATTGGTCTTTCTTCCTCCATTCTCTCCCTATTAAATTAATCCTGCCCCCACATCTGAATTAATTTTTCTAATGTACTATTCTTATCACCACCAATCCCAGGGAAACACTTGTCAATGGCTCACTCTCATGAGCTATAGGATTGGGTCCAAATGTCTTTAATATTCAAGGCCCTGTCCCATCTGACTCCAATCCACCTTTTGGTCATTACACATGGATGGGCCTTTCCATTCTTATTTCCTACCTTTCTTTCCTATTCCATGACGACTCTCAGCATTTCCTCCACTCTATCCCAACTCTGTCATTTTAAATGCTAGCATCTTTCAAAGTCAAGCTCAATGGGGATCTTTACCAATTTTCTTGTCCCATGTCCAGGCAGTAGTGGTAGCTCCCTCCTCTAAACATCCATTGTATTTAATTTGTAACTGCCTCATAAGTATCTATCACAGACTTCTTTATGTTTTAGTTTATTGTACCATCATCTTAGCTTATATTAGACTATAAACTCCATGAGAATTGAAACTCCATATTATTTATCTTATTTATCCTTGATAACCTAATGTATATCTCAAAGAATCTTTGTTGAGAGAGAGTGGGAGGGAAGAAAAAAGGAAGGAAAGGAAGGAAGAAGGAAATGATTCCTTGAAGCAGGGTTTTCCTACCAGACATCAAAATCTTGCTGAGTAGATCTGAAAGGCTAACCCGGCAGATATCCAAATTAGTTGATTGGTTAAAGAAGACTTTGTAGAGTTACCATTATTAAATTTCATTTAATTAAAGCATAAGGTTGAATCTAATAAAATGAAATTCACTAGAGATAAATGTAAAGTTCTACAAATTTGGAGGGCTGGAAAAGTCAACTTCACAAGTAAAAGATGAGGGAGATATTACTAAATGACAATTTACTTGCAAAGGATCTGAAGAAGTGGGCAAAAGAAATCAGAGGGAAGTTCAGAGAAAACAGACAAGGAAAATAGCTTTGAAAGTAACATACTGAAATGATTATGTGATTTAAAAAGCAAGCTATACATTAATAAATTAATCAATAAACATTTATTAAACACCTATGAAATACCAGGCACCATGCCAGATGCTGGGGATACAAAAAGAAGTAAAGAGAGTCCCTGCCCTCAGGGAGTTTACAATCTAATAAGAGAGAGATTTGTAGTTTCACCTATAATCCTCTTTTTCTGTTCTACTTTGTATATAGAAATATTCTCTTTTTGTGGTATTATTAAACTCAGAATAAAAAAATTTAAGAAAAGAATATGGGAATTTAATAGACAACAAGCTTAGCTGTTTGGGTGATACAGAAGGCCCCAAACCCAATATACTAGACTGCATTAAGAAAAGCTAATGTCCAAAAAGAAGGATGATTAAGACAATTATAAAATGATTATGTTCTACCCTGACCAACCCACACCTGTGCACACCACAGTTTCAGAAGAACATGGATGAGCTGGGGAGGGATTTGGACCAGAATGACAAAGGCCTTCAGGTTATTCCATGTGAGAATCAGTTAAAGGAACCAGTCATGTTCCAGGAGAAGGAAACTCCAGAAGGTGGGAGAGTTGTCTTCAAGTGTCCAAAGGCTGGTTCCATGAAAGAGATGGGAGCCTTGCTCAGAAATTGAAGTTAGGAATAGGAGACATTGTCAGGAAGCAGACTGAGGCTGTCCAAGTAAGGAAAATCTTCACAACAGCATCTGTGGCTGTTCAATCGTTACTCAAGCTTTGTGATACTATTTGGGGTTTTCTTGGCAAAGATACCAGTGTGGTTTGCCATTTCCTTCACTGACACGTTTTATAGATAAGAAAACTGAGGCAAACAAGGTGAAGTGACTTGCCCAGGGGTCATATAGTGTATGAGGCCAGATTAAGCTCATGGCTTCCTGACTCCAGTCCTGGTGCTCTAGCCACTGTAGTTGTCCTAATCATCAATGCTGCCAAAAATGGTACGAGCTGCCAGGGGAAGGTCTTGCTGGTTGCCTATTTCCTGGGAACCTGTAAAAGGAACTTTTGCTCATCACTCTATGACACCACTGATGTTCTGTGGAAGGTCAATTGGCTCAGAAGGCACAGAACAGAAGAGGAAGAATGTTTATCATACATATCTTAAAGTGACATCAAAGGATGAGTTGATCTCATCATCACTATTCCAAGCAGAAGAAACCACTGGCATACAAGGTGGAGGGAGATCTGTGCAGGAGGTATCCAAGAGGCTTAGGCTGCCTGGGTAGCAGTTTCCTCGTTGCTTATTTCCTGTTTGGACCATCTGAGTCCCTTCCCCTCTGCTAAGGAGCTGGGATTCCAGGAGAAGAGGGTTCTCGATGGAGGGAGGCTGGCTAGTGTGGGATGACTTGGTATCATGAGGACAACACTCCCTTGGAGCACTAGGTGCTTTCAACCAAGGATTTCCCCAGCAGCCAAAGACCACTTTCCCCTTCCCAGAGGCCTTTGGGACTGATTATTTCCAGATTCAGGTGGACAGAGGGGGCCCAGGCTCACAGCTCTAATCTCAAAGAGCGTGTACCATTGGCTGCCAAACCTGAGTCTTTACTTCCCACCCATCCATGAAGGGGCAATCTTGAGGAGGCCCTTCAGATTGGCCTGCCACCCTCATCTCCCTTCAGGCCAGCATGTCCAGGATGAAGGAGGGAAAGGCAAGCTGTGTCCTGCCCTACCCTGCCTGCACAATGAGATCAGTGTGGTTGGTTGGTGTGGCCCCAACCCTTAACACAAGGATCAGAACCCATAGTTTGAATGAAATGGAATTGAGTCAAGCCCCTACAACCCAGCTGGGCCCTTTGTCTACTGAGAGAGACAACTGGCCTCACAATATTCCCCAAGCCTCTGCCTGGGGCTGGAAGCCAGGCTGGGAGCCTTTGGGACCAGTGTCCCAGAAGGGATTGGACCAGGACAGCCTTGGACAGGCTACCTTGGCAAGTCAGTTCAACCCTGCTCAGAGTTCTAGTTTCTTCGTCCTTAAAATAGGGGGAATAATACTTGTATTGGCGATTTCCCAGGCCTATGCTGAGGAGCAGCCTTTGCAAAACTTCAAAGACTAGAGGGATGGGGACTTCTATATTACTGACAGTAGAGGACCAGTGGACTGTCCCAAGGGCATCCAATCTGAGAAACCAGAGAGGGCACCAACCTCTGCCCCATATGCCCAATTTAGACCCGCCCATATATAGGCAACTTGGCCTGCCTGCAGTTCTAGTCAGCCAGACAGCTGGGGCAGGGCGGGGGGGGGGAGTTCGGGTGTTCGGGTGTGAGAGGAGCGGACTAAGAAGGGAGGCCGGAGGGGGAGAACATCTGTTCAAAAATAAACACGGCCTCTTGCTAAATGGCCTAGAAAGTGTCTGGAAGAGGGGGCTCTGGGCTGTAAGGTTTCAGAGGGGGGTAAGCTCGGGAATGTTTTGTCTGGAGGGCCTGGGCCTGGGGGCTCCCACATCCTGCACTTGGGCCACATCTGGGGAAGTCGTCTGCACTGGGGCTGAGGACTCCCCAAACACTCTCCTCTTTAATGACTCGTGGTGCCGCAAGAAGTGGACAAGTAATGACCATTCCAGGCGGCCCTCGGGAAGCGGCTGCCCAGCTGCTGGCTGGGGCTCCCAGACGGGCCCTGGGGTAAGGGGTGGCCTGGGGGGGGCAGTCCTTAGCTCGCCCCTCTCCTTGGAGTGGGACTGGAGCCTAGCCTCTCTGACTTGGATGTGGTACAGAGTTTTGATGGGTATTGTCAGAAGCAGAGCAAGATGGAGGAGACTGGCCTGGCAAGGCAGCTGCCAGCATGACCAGCCTAGAAGGAGGGAGAACTGAGCATAGACAGGCAGAATGGGGTGAGCTTGACCACTGATGTTCTGCGGGCTGGGCCTTTGGTTGTTAGTCTCTACCCTCCCCCTAAACTAGTGGTCATGTATGTGGGAGAAGGAGAGACCCTCTTGGATTGGGAATCTGATTTTAGGAGCAAGCTCACTGGTTCCAGCATACCCCCCCCCCCCCCCACCGCCACCAGAAGCCAAGTCCCTGGATTTCTAACCTAGGGCCCCTACCAGTCTGTTCTCTAACCAGGACAGGCTACCAGGTGGGAAGGGATGAGCTGGGTCCTGCAGGGGAAGGCAGTACAGGACTAAGCTCAGCTTTCCTTTGCTCCATTCAACTAAACCCAATCCTTGATGGCCCTGACTTGGTCTTCCCTGGCTGGCCCAGGGCACTCATTCAGCTCAGTCCTGATCTGTCCTGCCCTGCTCTCCCTGCCCTGCCTACCCCTGGCCTGCTCTGCTCAGCCCAGCTTAGTCCTGTGCTGCCCTGGCCTCCCTGCCCACCTCTGCCCACCTCTGCCCAGCCCTGGCCTGGCCTGCTCAGCCCAGCTCAGTCCATCCCACCCGGCTCAGCCCAGCTTGGGCTCTTGCTCATAAAGCTGCAGGTGTGAGATGTTGTTATTTAGTCTAGAGCCTGGTATGTGACAGCCCTGGCCGGCTGCTGCTTCGGCCTAGACCCGGATAATTAGTCCATTACGACTCTCCCACCTCGGGCTGGGCCGGGCTGCGCTGGGCGGGGCGGGGCTGGGAGGCCAGGCCGGAGGGGGGAGGGGAAGCCCACCCTCAGACTCCTTGTAATTCCACTTCCTGTGTTTTATGGACCCTGGCTGTTGGGGGGCTGCTCCTCCAATTGCCCGCCCCCACCTCCTGCCCATCAGCCCCAAGCAGGTTGCCATGGAGACCAAATGTTATTCCCCAGCTTTGTATTCAAACAATTTTGTCAAAAGTTTTTACACCCCCCCCCCACCGTGGAAAGGGAAAGCCCCAAACTGTGTATCTTTGGCCTAGGGGGGTGGGGGGGGAGGGGGGACTATCCCTATCCTCCTGTGCCCTGGCCCCCTGGTCAAAGCCCTGACTCTTCTGCTCCTTCTCTGTCAATATGGCTTGCTCATTGCCTCTCCCCCCCTTTCTCTGTCTCTCTCTGACTCAGTCTCTCTTTCTTGTCTCTCCCTCTCTCTCACCCCCTTTCTATTTCTATGTTTCTGTCTCTTCTTCTGTCTCTCCTCTTGGTCTCTCTCTCTCTCCCTCTTGTTGTCTCTGCCTCTGTCTCTCCCTCCTCTGTGTCTCTCCCCCCTCTCTTCTTCCTTTCTCCCCCTTCTCCATCCATCACCCCCTTTCTCTATCTCCCATCTCTCTCCCCCTTCTGGATCTCTCCCTCCCTCGTCTCTTCCCCCTTCTCTCCTTTCTGTCTCTTCCCTCTTTCTCTATCTCTCCCTTCTCTCTCCCTCTGTCTCTTCCCCCCTCCTTCTTTCTCCATCCATCTCCCCCTTTATCTCTCCCATCTCTCCCCCGTTCTGGATCTCTCCCTCCTCTGTGTCTTCCCCCACCCCTCCCTTTCTGTCCCTTCCCCCTTCTCCATCTCCCCCTTTCTTTATCTTTCTTACCATTCCCCCTTCTGTATCTCTCCTTCTCCCCCTCCTGTCTCTCCCCTTTCTCTGTCTCTCCCCCTCCCAGATCTCTCTCCCCCCTCTGCGTCCTTCCCCCTCTCCTTCCCTCCTGTCTCTCCCCCTTTCTCTATCTCTCCCTTTTCTCTGTCTCTCCCATCTCTCCCCTTCCCGGATCTCTCCCCCCTCTCCTTCCCTCCTGTCTCTCCCCCTTTCTCTATCTCTCCCTTTTCTCTGTCTCTCCCGTCTCTCCCCTTCCCGGATCTCTCCCCCCTCTCCTTCCCTCCTGTCTCTCCCCCTTTCTCTATCTCCCCCATCTCTGTTTCTCCCATCTCTCCCCCTCCCGGATCTCTCCCCCCTCTCCTTCCCTCCTGTCTCTCCCCCTTTCTCTATCTCCCCCATCTCTGTCTCTCCCGTGTCTCCCCCTCCCGGATCTCTCCCCCCTCTCCTTCCCTCCTGTCTCTCCCCCTTTCTCTATCTCTCCCTTTTCTCTGTCTCTCCCGTCTCTCCCCTTCCCGGATCTCTCCCCCCTCTCCTTCCCTCCTGTCTCTCCCCCTTTCTCTATCTCTCCCTTTTCTCTGTCTCTCCCATCTCTCCCCCTCCCGGATCTCTCCCCCCTCTCCTTCCCTCCTGTCTCTCCCCCTTTCTCTATCTCTCCCTTTTCTCTGTCTCTCCCGTCTCTCCCCTTCCCGGATCTCTCCCCCCTCTCCTTCCCTCCTGTCTCTCCCCCTTTCTCTATCTCCCCCATCTCTGTTTCTCCCATCTCTCCCCCTCCCGGATCTCTCCCCCCTCTCCTTCCCTCCTGTCTCTCCCCCTTTCTCTATCTCCCCCATCTCTGTCTCTCCCGTGTCTCCCCCTCCCGGATCTCTCCCCCCTCTCCTTCCCTCCTGTCTCTCCCCCTTTCTCTATCTCTCCCTTTTCTCTGTCTCTACTATCTCTCCCCCTCCCGGATCTCTCCCCCCTCTCCTTCCCTCCTGTCTCTCCCCCTTTCTCTATCTCTCCCTTTTCTCTGTCTCTCCCATCTCTCCCCCTCCCGGATCTCTCCCCCCTCTCCTTCCCTCCTGTCTCTCCCCCTTTCTCTATCTCCCCCATCTCTGTCCCCCTCCCCTCTGCCCCCGTCTCCCTCTATTTTTATTACGCGCTTATCGCCTTTTCCCCTCCTGCTTTTGAAATTGATTTCCTCTCCTTGCTCCCCCTCTCCAGGCCCTAAACGCTGAATGTTCGATATTTCATTTGAGGCCGCTAATCGCATTACTGGCCTTGACGTTTTACAGATATCATATTATGGGCGCAAATTTGGCAAATTATTAGCGCTGTAATGTATAGCTTGTCAGAGATCTTTAAGACGCTAAGAGCCCAAGGCTTATCGGGGTGAGCAGAGAGCTCTCGTGGAGCCTTTGAAATGCAGAGAGCCCCTTAGAAAGCACACTCACTCTCTCTTCCGCTTCTGAAAAGCCAGACAGAGAGAGAGAAAGGGAGAGGGAGAGAAAAGGAAAAAAGGGGAAAAATGTCAGCCGTCTATCGGAGCCTTCCAGGGCTGATAACGAGCCAATTCTTCTCTGTGGGCTTCACTGGAAATGTGAGGCGCTTTTCAACCATTTCTCAAGCTGTCTGGCAAAGAAAAAAAACAATCTTTATTGAAAGGATGGAGCAATCTTTTTCCTGTGGCCTACTTATCTCTTGGGGAAGAGTTCTAACAAGGAGATCCCCTGCTGGTCAGCAGCCTGAGCCCCTGCCAGCCTGCCCCTCTTGGAGCGGAGCCAGGTGCCAGGGCTTGGGCTGCCCCCTGGGGCCTCTGGGCCCCAGGCGTTGGCAATGGCCCCGGGGCCAGCTGTGAGGGGGCAGGGGCTGGGGATGGGGAGGAAGGCTGAACTTGGGTTTCTGGGAGTCTTGGCTGAGGGGACCCACCCCAGCTCCCCCAACCTCACACTTGTTGCTGAATGGAATGGCTGCAGACGTGCCTCTGTTCCTCCCAGCCATCCCTCCCCACACCTGCCTATTATAGCAAGCAAGAAGCTAATTTCAGGGAAGCCCTGCTACAAATTCATCCTTCCTGTGGGGTTTTTTTTCCTCTTGTTCAAGGTGGAAGAGATTAGAAGAGGAGGGTCTCTAGAAAAGCTGCAGAGGGCCTGGGAATGGAGGCGCCTTTCTGGAGGCTTCAACCTTTGCAGTCTCCTAGAGGCAGGCAGATAGAGACCAGGCATTTTCTTCCAGGAAGTAGAGGCAAAGGAAATTCTCAATCCAAAGATGGAGTGATCACAAGGCTGGCCCTTCTGGAGAGTCAAAGGGAGGACTCAGGGCTGGAGATGGAGACAGAACTGACCGCATAATCTCCATCTTTCAGTCTCCTCTCCAGCCTTCCATTCCACTCCACTGGAGACAAGGGAATAACATAGTATATCCTATGGAGTTGTTTGGCAGTCCCAGAAAATGGAATGAGAACAGCAACTTCTACGCAAAGGGAAAGGAACACCTCTGGTCTTGTGATATTTTGTGATACTATGGATTTTAGGAAGTTCAATGGCCAGTTGACTGCTGGTGATGTCCAAAGGAACAGGGAAGGGACCTGAACTCATTGGATAGGGCAGGGGTGGAGGACCAAGAATGAAAAGTTGGATCTTCCTGATATTCAAGACAATAGACAGCACCCCATCTAGTCTGATTTTTCTCTCTGTGGCAATAATAGTCCCATGAAGTTGTCTCCCCTTGAATCTAAATCTTTCCCTCCCACCCTGAAAAGAAGTTGGGGTGGGTAGGGGGTGGGAGAAAGATAGCATAGGCTTGTAGGTATTCCTAGTTCTCTCCCAGAATCAGCTCAAGCACACCTCCTATGGAAAACTGTTAGTGTTCTTCCTCCCATCTTTGTTGTCCCCTACTAACGACATGCCAGCCTTGTGGCTCCCTCTCTGTCTCCTCTGCTCCCACTTTTCTCAGGGCAGTCAGCATATAAGTTGCCAAACATCTTCACCACACACAATTTCTCAGTCAACTGCGTCTCATCTCAGCCATAGTGTCACATCCAAGACTTCATCTACTCCCTACATGTGTGACCTTGAGCAAATAATTTCTTCTTTCTGGTTCTCAATTTCTTAATTTGTAAAAAGAAGGAGAGTTGGTCTAGATAACCCCCAATGTCCCTTCCAGGTCCAAATCTCAATCCTATGACTTTAAGACTATCCCATTTTCAAGATATGAACTTGCAAATCACACTCTCTAAACTTAAGAACTTGCCTTCCTTCTCTTTCTCTCTCTTTCTTCCTCTTCCTCCTCCCTTTCTTTGTCTTTCTTCCCTCTCTCCTTCTCTTTCACCCTCCCCCCCCTTTTTTTGGTTTCTGCAAGTCAATGAGACTAAATGACCTGCCCACTAGGCAATTATTAAGTGTCTGAGTCAGGATTTGAATTCAGATCCTCCTGACCCCAGGGCTGATGTTCTACTTCGACACTTAGCTGCTCCCTTACCCTCTTCTTCTCCTCTTCTCTCTTTCTCTTCCTCCTCTTTTTCTTCCCCTTCCCCTTCTCCCTCTCCTTTTCTCTCTCCTCTCCTTTTTCCTATTCTCCAAAGGTCTTAAATCACACTAGATGGCTCTTTGTGCCTATCACAATGCCTTCTCCTGCCCTTTTCATCAAGTAGTTCCTCCAGTGGCACAACTTTGCCACCATCATGATTAAGTGTTTCCCTCCTCACCGAAATTCCTTGCCCTGGAGTAGCAATAGCCTCATGGTAGTTCTACAGACCACCATTCTAATTACTGCCATATTTGTCTTCCTTAGGCAAAACAGTAGATCGTCTATATTTGTAGCTATATTTTCCTAGCCAGGAATTCCTTATACCAGTAAAATCACAGTCTAAACTATCCCCTAAAAAGCAGCACCAAATGATGGGGTCATCACAGAATCCAGGCTAGAATCTGGTCTGGAAAAGACTTCAGAGGCTGCAGAATTCAGTCTCCCCAAGAAATGGCATCTGGTGCAACAGGGAGACAACTCTGCCTTCTTAGAGATAAAACCAATTGTGAGGAAAACTTCCCTACCGTTGAGCCTATCAATGCCTTTGGGTTCCAAGTTCTGCTTTGGGAAATCTAGGTCCTGTCTCTCTTCAATCAGTCAATCAGCCTCCATTAACAGATGCAAGAGACCCTAGCATTCTCAAGTTCTATCTGTATTTGACTAAGTTCAGCCTTTCAAATGTCCCCATGGGATGGGTAAGAATCCAGTCTTTGATCAGAGGCTGCTAGTGTGGTGCCCAAAGCCTTCTAGTCCTTCAGATACTTGAAGCCCAGAAGAAAACCCCAGCTTATTCATTTCTGGGGCACTTGTCTGGCTCCAGCCAGCCTTTCCAGAACTCCTCCATATGCACTCTATATTCTGATCTGCTTGCTGCTGTTCCCCACATAAGACCTCCCATTTCCAGCCACTGGGCTTTTATTCAGGCTGTATCCCATGTACCCCTCCTAACCTTTAGCCGCTAGAGGTCCTACCTTTCTTTGAGACAACTCAAAAGTCACCTCTTTCAGGAGGCCTTTCCTGATTGCCCTATTTGTTAGTGATGAATCCCTGACTGTATTTCTTTATCTGCAAATATTCTTTATCCTCCTAGGAAAGAGGGACTCCTTCAGACTAGGAGATACCCCTTTGTATTTGTCCCATATATTACCTGGAAAGCAATAGGAGGGGAAAAGGAAGAGTAGAGAAAAGAGAGAATGGAAGCTTATGAAATTGACATTTTGATCCCGAGGAAGGGTATTATAGGAAGCATATTAATAGTTTTGAGACAGAAGCTTAGCCTTCCAACACTGAGACTGCAAATGCTGTGATTCTGTAATTCTCGGTCTTTACATTTATTCCTAATTGATGCCATCTTCTTAGATTCAGCCTAACATTCTAGTCTGTCAAAATGTTTTTGTATCCCATATCCTGACTGTATCATCTGACATGTTAGCTATCCCTCCCAGCAAATCTGATAAATGTGACTAAATCGAGTTAGAGACTGAGAGACAGAGCCTCCCCAAACCACAGACACACAAGATACCTCCGCTATGACCTGGAATGTTCTATCCACCCATCTTTGTGAATGCAATTGTTCCCACCTACATCCTGGAGTCATTACTCCATGGGCCCCACCTCCTCTAATCCCCCCAGTTCCAGTGATATTGAATTCCCTTCTGCCCAAGTAAACCATCCCTTCCCCGACTCTAACTTCCTGCTCTTTCCCAGTCTCATTCCAATCCATATCAACCCTGCTTCTCTCATGTTCTACCCAGATCTTTCCTTCCCTTCTGTGCCCTCTGAAACACCTGTTCCATAACTAACAAACCTCCTTTTCTTTTCAACCTCTTCCTCTTCTTCCCCTCCAATCTTCTGTCAGTCACAAAGACCTGACCATGCTTTCAGGTGACAAGTTCTCTGGAATCCCTGACCCATTGGTTCCCTGAAAGGGAGTCAGAATACTCCCTGGGGGACCACTTTAAGACTTTTGCTGTATCACTCTCAGTCAGTGATTCCCTTTTCTTTGCAAGACAATTAGGGTTAAGTGACTTGCCCAGGGTCACACAGCCAGCAAGTACCAAGTGTCTGAGGCTGAGTTTGAGCTCAGGTCCTCTTGACTCCAGACCAGTGCTCTCTCCATTTCACCATCTAGCTGACATCCCTTTAAAGATTCACTTGACCTAATTCATCACCTAATCTAGTTCCTAATAGCCAGTATCTACTCATCCCCAAGACATGCTCCATCCTTTCTCACTCAGTTCAATGCAGAACTCCCAATTCCATCCCTACCCCAGTTCCTGATTTCATAGGAACTGTGAAAAATCACAGGATGTTGGGCATTTTTCTTCTAAAGGGGGGTGGGAGGGGATCCAAAGAAAGGTCAAATTATGGACCCTGCCTTTGTGGAGCTAACATGCAAATCTTTGGGAACATGCAAGATGCATGCAGAATAAATTGAAAAGAATTTCAGAGGGTATGAGGTAGCAAGGGGAGTTGAGGACAGGAATTGGGAAAAGACTCAAACAGAAGGAAGAATTAGAACTAAGTCTTGAAAACCACCAGGGAGGTTCCATTCTCTTGGGAGTTGAGTCTGTACATTTTGAAATTCCCCCAAATATCTTACTCTTCCAGTTCCTGAATCTACTCCCTTCTCATACATGCCCTAATTCGTTTATATACCGAAATACCCTCATGAACATCACCCACAAATATCGTACTTCCAAAATGGAGAACTTTATCTGTTCATAATCCCTTCTAGCTTTAAATGTTCCCTTAGGAGTCTTCATCTTCTCTGTAACCTCTACTTCCTCCATCCTTCAGTTGTCTTCTCAGGCCATCCACCTGCACTGACCACACTCTGCTCTCTTCCCATTCAATTCTATGCTAACCTTTATTCTCAAATCCCTTTCTCTCTTGTCCTATCAAAACCCATGCTTTGCCCCAACCAAGCCCTGGGTAACTCCCACCATCTGTCTCCTTTTTTCCTACTTATGTGCTGCTAAACAGAGTTAGAGCAAATCATTCAACCGTATTGGCTGGATCCATTACAAATTTATGTTATCTAGCCACCACTGGGCCCTCACTGAAGGAAGACAATCCTTTTACTTTTCCCTAATAGATTCTATATCACATTTACCAAAACAATTGCTCCAAATCTTCATGTGTCTCCTCAGAACTCCCATACTGACTCCCAATCACCACCTTCTTAGCAGAGGACCTCAATTTATAATTCACTTAGAAAATGGGGCTATTTCCTTTGAGTTCCCCTTCTCTCCTCTTCTCATTTCGTTGTCTTTTTTTTTGTAATTCTTGACTGTCTCCTCCTTTTACCTTCCTCACCATAGTCAACACCTCTATATGGATCCCAGGTGCCGTCCCTCCTGTCTTTTCCAACAGATTGCCCCACCTGCCCTTCCTGCTTTCTCTACAACCTTCAACGCTACCTCCCCAAATACTAGTTCCCTCTCTACTCCCTACAAATGAACTCACATTTCTACCATCCTTAAAAAACTCTAATGAGATGCAACCATCCTTAATAGTTACTATTATGATATAGTTCTCTTCCTGATCTCAACTGACTCCTTGAAAAAGCTCTGTATGTAGTCTGTACACTTCCTCTCCTATCCCTTTCTTCTAAACCCTCTGCAGTGTGGATTACAGTCTCATCCCTCCACTGAAACTGCTTACTGCAAAGTCACTGGTGATCTCAAATTGCTGCATCTGATGACCTTTCCTCAGTCCTCAGCCTTCTTGACCTCTTGATAGCATCTGACATAACTCACTCCCATCTCTTCTTGGATTCTGGGTTTTCATGACCCAGTTCTCTCTTCGATTCCCTCCTCTTTGTACAACTGTTCATTCTCAGTCTCCTTTACTTTGTACTTGTCATTCCCCCACACCGGGAATTCTCTCCCTTCTGACTTCCACCTTTTCTTTTCCCTGACTTCTTTTAAGACTCATCTCAAATCCCATCTTCTTCAGGAAGTGCTCCACCGTTGCTAGTGCCTTCCCCTTTCAGATTGTCTTCTATTGACTCTATCTCTCGGATGTGCCAAATTATTTATATGTATATATAATCCCCTCTAATGGAATGGAACTTCTTGGGGGTAAGGGCTGTTCTTGCCTTTCCCTGTATCTTTCACCATATAGTGGAGGAACAGGTACATAATTAATAATAATAATAATAAATGCTAGTTTGACTGCCATGCCACTCCTCTACATGCTGAATGTAATCCTAAACTCTAGCCTGAGCTTTCTCTTTCCTCTGTACACTCTCTCATGTGGTGATCTCATCAGCTCTCTTGGGTTCAATTGTCATTTCCATCAGATAAGTCCAAGATCTATATATTTAGCCATAGTCTCTCTCCTGAGATCAAATCTGCAATACCAGCCACCCATTACATCTTTTTCAAACTAGCTATTCCATAAAAACCTCAAAGTCAAAATGTCCCAAACAGAATTGATCTTTTCCACCAAATTAACCATCTTCTAAACTTGAATGACTTAATAAAAAATAATTTCTATGCTCACTGTGTATCAAAGTCCCATGCCAAATTCTAAGACCAGTAAGACAGTACCTTCTTTCATTCTAATGGGGAGAAGACAAATAGGGAAGGTTTCAGATGAAATCAGATAGAAACATCCTTATTTCTGACAAGAGCGCCACCCTCCTTCCAATTACCCAGGATCGAAATCTGTGTCATTCAAGATTCCTCACTCTAACCATCCTACATAATCAATTAGTTGCCATATCTTAATTCTTTATTATTATTTTTATTATTGGCAATTGAGCTTAAGTGACTTGCCCAAGGTCACACAGCTAGTAAGTATCTGAGGCTGGATTTGAACTCAGGTCTTCCTGACTCCAGGGACAGTGTTTTATCCACTGCACCACCTACTTTCCCCCCTTATCTTGTTTCCAACCTCACAACATCTCTCAGATAGATACTGCAATTCTCTCCACTTACATAGTTCCTTAGTTCAGGCCCTCATGAAATAATGACTTTGGTGAGGGAATCAAGGAGGAGGAAGAGAGGGGTCCTTGAGGGGGAGGTAATTTCAGGATGAGATGATGGTTGGTAAAGAGGAGATGAAAGAGAGAGAAGAGGTCCAGAAAGTAAGTCCAAGCATGGGAGAGATGAAGCAGAGCAGAGTCCCGTTCTGAAATAGTGATTCTGGCAGGGAGTCAGCTATCAAGAGAATGGAACCTCCCTGGTGGTTTTCAAGACTTAGTTCTAATTCTTGCTTCTGCTTGAGTCTTTTCCCAATTCCTGTCCTTAACTTCCCTTGCTACCTCATACCCTCTGAAATTCCCTTCAACTTATTCTGTATGCATCTTGCATGTTCCTAAAGATTTGCATGTTAGCTCCCCAAGGGCAGGGTCCACAATTTGACCTTTCTTTGGATCCCCTCCCACCCCCCTTAGAAGAAAAATACCCAACATCCTGTAAGGCCTGCCATAATAAATATTTGTTGACTGATCTGCCTGACTTACCTTTGGAACAAGCTCTTTTGAGCTAGGGATGATTTTCTATTTGTCTTTTTATTCCCAGAACTTAAGGCAGGCTTTGGCACATAGTAGGCTGGTTGATTGATTGAGTGATTGATCTATGCCTTTTTCTATATCATTGATTAAAATGTTAAATGGCTTGGGGCCAAGCACCCCCTCAGAGACCTCTTTCCATTTGACATTAAACCATTAATAACGCCCCTTTTAATCTTCCCATTCAACCAGTTCTGAAATCAAATAACTACACTATCATCTAGCCCACATTTTTCTCCCTTGTCCATAAGAATAACATAATAATAGCTATCATTTATATAGTGCTTTAAGATGAAAAAAAAATTTGATCCTCACAGCAACACCGGGAGGGAGGGGCTACTAGTATCCCTGTTTTTTACAGATGAAGGAACTGAGGCAGTCAGAGGTGAAGTGGCCCACATCTGAGGCAGAATTTGAACTTTATATTTTCCTTCCTCCAGGTCCAGTGTCCAATCCACTACTACATTCATACTGTTTCCCTGATCTACAGATTAGCAACCTTGTCAAAAAGAAAAAAAGAAATGAGATTAGATTGGCACTATGTGGTCTTCAGTGAAGCTCTTTGTGATTCCTTCACGTCTGGACCATTGCTCCTACTTCTGATGGGGCTGCCTACCTCAAATTTCTCCCCACTCCAGTTCATTCAAATAATGGTTTTCCTTCATTCTCTCTCTCTCTCTTTTATTCACCCACCTGGACTAATGGAATAACCCCTTCATAAGGTTTCCTATCTCTCCTTTCCCTCTCTACTACCCCAAGCCATTTATTTCTTTTTTTGAGGCAATGGAATTAAATGACTTGCCCAAGGCCACACAGCTAGGTAATTAGTAGGTGTCTGAGTCCAAATTTGAACTCAGGTCCTCCTGACTCCAGGGCTGGTGCTCTAGCCACTGCACCACCTAGCTGCCCCTGTCCTTCATTCTCAGAAAAGACTGTGACATCAGGAAGGTGATGCCATGACAAGAACATGAATTGGACTTGAGAGAGGGGGCGCTGTGCTAAGTCATCAGCCTCATTTTCTCCTGCGGAGCCATCTGGGTCCAGTGGCCAGATAGGAATCAGGTCAATTGGAAAAGACTCTGGATGCAGGGCAATTAGGATTAAGTGACTTGCCCAAGGTCACAGCTAGTAAATGTCTGGGACTGGATTTGAACTCCTGTCCTCCTGACTCCAAGGCCAGTGGTCCCATGCTCATCAACATGATCTTCCTAAAGCACAAGTCTAGCTAGGTCACCCCACTGGCTCCCGATTCCCTCCAAGATCAAGTGAAAAATATTTTCTTTTGACTTTTAAAGTTCTTCAAATTCAGACTCCAGAAACCCATAAATCTTTCCAGTTTCTTACACTTTATACCTCTGGGATCTAGTGCTAATGGCCTCTCTTCTGTTCCTTGAACAATATACTACATCACCTAGGCCTAGAATTTTCAGATTCCTGGCATATCCACCCTCCTCATCTGTCTCCTGGATTCCTTGGTTTCCTTCAGGTACCCTCCACCCCCATCTTTGTAAGATTCCTTTTCCAGTCCTACTCGATCTTAGTGCCTCCCTCTGAGACTATTCCCGATTAATCCCATATATATCTTGTTGGCACATAGTAGCTTGTGTGTTGTCTTCCTCTTTAAGCAGAGACTGTCTTTTGTCTTTTTTTGGATCTTCCACAGTGATGCCCGAGACCGAGAAGATGCTTAATTAATGCTCAGTAGCTGAAGGATTGGTTCCTTTTCACTCATTCCTTTCATAATGCAACTGCCTAAGAACCAGTCATTCTCAAGAGCCTATAGTTTGCACTTTGCACCCATTTCCCATTTTATTTCGAAAATTTCAGTATTTGTTCCTTCAGGTCTAAATCACTTAACCTTTATTCAGATAGTGGCTAGCGGTCACATTTGTCCATTCTCTCAGTCCCAGATAATGTATTACATCTGGTCAGGTGACTTGAACTCAGTTCAATTTACTCCTGTTCCAACAATATTTATTGAACATCCTGAATTTGCAAAGTATTGTGCTAAGCAATGGAGATGCAATGATAAGAAAAGTAAAGTCCCTGTCCTCAAGGAGCTTACACATTACTGGGGGGTAGGGAGCAGCTCTAACATGTGCATAAGTAAATATGTACGCTGTCATTACAAGAGAGAATTTGAATAACTGGAGGTGGGAGAGGAGAAGAAGGAGGGATCAGGAAAGGCTTGTGAGGGAAGAATTTTACTTAGCCAGAGCAGATAAGTACTGCCTTAATAGCTCCCTGGGCAGCTAGGTGGCACAGTGGAGAGAGCACTGGCCTTGGAGTCAGGAGGACAGGTGTTCAAATCCAGCCTCAGACATGGGCACTTACTAGCTGTGTGACCTTGGGCAAGTCTCTTAACCCTGATTGCCTCATATCCAGGACCATCTCCAGCCATCCTGAACCATATCTGGCCACTGGAAGAGAAAGTGAGGCTAGTGATGCAGCACAGCACCCCCCCCTCATTCAAATCCAATTCGTGTGCTTGTCATGGCATCTACTTCCCCTGATGCCATGATCTTTGAGAATGAAGGACAAACATCATCATAATAGCTCCCTAATTATCAAAGGTTTCAGCTCTCTGCCATTTTGTTCTGAACTCTAGTCTAGAATCATACTCCCTTCTAGAGGAAAATAGAAGCAAAATATGAGCGGACAGTTCCACTTTCTCTCCGCTGTATGTTGTTCTAGCCCTAATCCTAGCCACCCCTGAGCAACATTTTTCTCATCTCCAGAGCCTCTTCTTCCCAGTATAATTTTTTAAAATTCCTTTTTGTGGCTCTTCTCTTTGTCAGCCTCAGCTCATTCTGAACATTAACACTCTTCCAGCACTGCGCCACACTTTAATATTCATCTTCCATCACTTCTCTGGCTTCCTTCTTTTGTTCAGGTCATTTGAAAAATCTAAGGCGGTTGATGAGTTCCCCATGTATCCACATTAGTCACTTTCGACAACTCCTTGAAAGTAGAGATCGGTTTATTCTTTATATTTGTGTTCTTAGGCCTAACGTAGTGCTCAGCAAATAGAATGCATTTAATAAATGACTTGTTGATTAATTGACCGATTCCTCATCATAATTGTTTCTCCTTGTGTCTCTTTGTCTCTTAGTGTCAGAATTTCATCTTTAAAAGCTTCTGGCTCTTCTTGGGTTGATATCACTATGGAATCCAGGGATGTTTACTTAACCTCTCTCTATATTCCAGCTACTCAGATGGTGCTTAATAAGTGCTTACCAAGCCCTAGCTATTCTACCTCGGAATCTCTCTGGGCTCTATTTCCTCCTTTCTGTTCCCACTGCTGACTCTCCTCTAAGTTATTGGCATATTTTTATATTATATATTCTTATATAATACAATTCTATTTATATTACAATTACAATATTTAGATATTATATTTATTATACTGTATTTATTGTTTGATGTAACATGATATGATATTCACCCACCTGGACTATTGGAATAACCCCTTCATACTGTTTCCTATCTCTCCTTTCCCTCTCTACTACCTGAGTCAGACCTCACCTAAAGGGTTGAGTTCTGTTCTAGGAAGGGAAAGAGAAAGAAATAAGCTTTTATTAAGAATCTCCTGGTGGGGGGCAGCAAGGTGCCACAATGGATAGAGCACCAGCCCTGGAGTCAGGAGGACATGAGTTCAAATCCAGCCTCAGAAACTTAATAATTGCCTAGCTGTGTGACCTTGGGCAAGTCACTTAACCCCATTGCCTTAAATAAAAATACAATTTAAAAAAGAGAATCTACTGTGGGGGCAGTTAGGTGGCACAATGGAGCGAGCACTGGCCCTGGAGTCAGGAGGACATGAGTTCAAATTCAACCTCCAACAATTAACTAGCTGTGTGACCTTGGGCAAGTCACAACCCATTTTTATTGCCTTGAAAAAAAAAAAAGAATCTACTGTGGACTAAACCCTGGGCCAAGCACAAATATTTCATTTGATCCTCATCAAGGTAGGAGCTATTATTAGCCCCATTTTACAGCTGAAGAAACCGAGACAGGTAGAAGTTAACTGACTCATCCAGAGTCACACAACTAGTAAGTGTCTAAGTTTGGATTTGAACTCAGCTCTCTTTGACTACAGTCTCAATTCTCTATTCACTGCATCACCAGATACCTTGGGGAAGGACCTTAATAACCCAGGAAACATTCAGAGAAGGGAGAGCAGGAAATTGGGATAATCTAAGGTCATGCCCTATTAGAATTGCTTAAAGGAGCTGAGGGAAGGTTAACCAGGAGAAGAGAAGACCGGGGAACATAATAATATCAGACATCTTTTTAAAGCTTTCAAGTTCGCAAAGCAGGTCCCATAGATGGTTTCACTGAAGCCACACAACAACGATGAAAAGTGTTATAATCCCTACATCTTTTCCAGGTGAAAAACCAGATTTTGAGATTCAATCATAGAGTGGTTTCACAACTAGTGAGTAGCGAAGTTAGGATTTGAACTCAAATCTCCCTGATTATTAGTGGATTCTAGTCTCTCCATCAAGTACTACCTCCATGAATATTAAGAACTATTACAGGGAAAACAGTTAAGACTCTGTTTGGTCCTGGAAAGATGAGTGGGCTTGGAGCTGATGGGCTCCTCTTCCCTTGAGGCCCAGTGCCCACTTGTGAATTTGGACTAGAAAGGATTCTTGTTCAGGTCTAGGTTGACCCAGAGGCCAACTCTGAGCTTTGGTTTGCATTCAGCCAAAGGGCTTTCACTGTGCCGAGAGTTCCATGAAGCAAGAACCATATCGTATACTGGAAATACTGGAGGGCCATGGGAATCTTTGCAGGGAAGGGAAGATGAACAAAGTCAGAACCAGGCTCAGACACCCAGAGAAGCTTTCTAAACCCATGGTTCCCAGTTGCAGCTGAGGAGCAGCCACCCCATCATTAGCCCTTTTCTTTGGACCCACAGAGAACAAAGACTGGCCCTCTCCTGGAGCTCTTCCTGGATGGAAGTGGCTAGGGAAAGATTGCCGAGGCGGTGTCAGAACTGGAGAGGTCCCTGGGAGAAGTTTGTAGCAACACATGGCCCCTTCTAGGCAAGACTGCCAAGCCTCCCAAGGAGCCTCACTTCTGGCGATGGGGGGCCCGTTGCTCAGTTGATAGCCAGGTGGGCACTAGGCTGGAGGTCTCCAGGCAGGTGCATGGCCAGGCTAGGCCGGGCCGAGTCAGCTCCCCAGCTTCTCCCGAAGGAGCCAGAGCGGCCTGTGCAGCCTGAGGATGGGCTGGGCCTCTTCCTCCTCCTTCACGGCGGCCTCTCGTGAAATGGCGCTTCGGTAAGTGCTACTTAAGGAAACACATGGTCTGCCCCTCGAAAGGAGCCCCCCTCCGCCTCTCCCCACCCCCCCACCGACACCTTTCTTTATTCGGCCCAAACCTCACCGAGGGGAATTCGAAGCAACTGCGGTGATAAATCCGCCTCCAGATAATTGGCAAGAAAACAACACTTGTGCAGTATATAACGTTTTATGGCGGTTTCATGTACTTTATTATAATACTAATGAGCAGTTATATATCAGGAGCTAACTGCACGCGGGATTAGCTTGTTAGCATGCTACAAAATGGCCCAGCAAACAGCGAGAGCCCCCCGCCCGCCGCAGCCCGCCTTGCCTCCCCCACCCTGATCAGTAATTAGTATGCAAATGAGGCCCTGGGACCACACAAGTTCTAGTATATTACAAGGGGTTTATTATGCTCTTGTGAGTAGATGATGGAAACGGCCCATGACCGTGTTTATCTCGCTCCCTCTCTCGCCTTCTCTGTCTCTGAGTGTGTCCCCCCACCCCAGTCCTCCCTCCCTCCCTCCCTGGCTCGAGCTCACGCATGTGGGGCCTAACCCAAGGGGGTGTGCAAACACACACACTCCTGGACCTCAGGGCCGGAAATCGGACTGCACTGGCCTTGGGCGGCTCTCGCTCCTCTTCTTCCAGTTGGGCCCCTAAGATCTAGGGTGCTGGTTGGATGCTGAGTAGGACTATGGTGGGATTCTGGACCAAACTCCCAGAACATGGCAGTCTTCTCCAAGCCACCACCTCCTCCTCCTCGTTAGTAATAGAATATGAATGTGCTGGAGATCCCAAGTCTTGCCTATCTCTCTGAGGTTTCCAACTCTAATAACAGATTTCACTCTCTGAAGACATCAAGTGCTGGGAAATGGAGGGTGCATGAGCCAGGTGACCAACCATCTCATCTTCCCACAGAGTGGAATGCAATGGTGCATCCCTCTGATCTGAGAACTGAGAGGGTTGAGTATTGGGTGATGTTTGTCCTTCATTTTTCAAAGGTCAGCAGGCACAAGCAGGTGAATTGGATTTGAGTGAGGGGGCTGTACAAGTCACCAGCCTCACTTTCTCCTCCAGTTGTCTGGGCCCAGCGGCCAGATATGATCAGGATGGCTGGAGATGACCCTGAATTCAAGGAAGGTTAGGCACCCATCAGATGTCTGCAAGTGAGGAGTTTTCATCAGGTTAACGGCCCAAGGTCCTTCAAATTATCCATGCAGAAACAAAATCCTCAAGTGCCTGGACTGCTCATTCCTAGATGGTTCACTCTCTTGGGTTGGTCTCAGTCAGCCAGCAAACATTTATTAAGAACTATTATGTGGATAGAGCATCAGCCCTGGAATCAGGAGGACCTGAGTTCAAATCCAGTCTCAGACCTTTAATAATTACCTGTGTGACCATGGATAAGTCACTTGACCCCATTGCCTTGCCACCGCCTACTATGTGCCAGACTGGATAAGACAATCTTCTAATTAGTGAATCATGGAATCTTAGGGATCACCTCATCCTGCCTTCTTCCCCTTGTAGGAATCTTCTCTACAGATCTCCTGACAAGAGGTCATCAGATCTTTTCCTGAATATTGCTTGTAATGGGGAGCTCATTACCCCATAAAGCAGCTCATTCCACTACTTCCCAGCAATTCCCACATAGTCTTCTCAGCCATTCACTTCTCAGCCTATGGTCCCATGTTGGAATTGCTTCCATCCTTAGGAAAGACCACCATTTCACAAAGGGGCTTCAGGCATTTTCATTTCATTCCTGATGCACCTCTCTCTCCAGACCCACCCCAATCCTCATGTGTTATGTCTTAACATCCTGGTCATCCCTCTATAGACATTCTTGTCAACATCTCGCTAATAATGAAAGGCAAGAAAATTGATCTGCTTCCAGGCCTGCTTGGTGGAGTGCCAGGACAGAGACAACCCATCCCCTCCCTTTCTTGGGGGTATGCTTGCTCTGTCATGTAACCCAAGAACACAGTGATATTTGGGGCTACCTTGTCCTTATCTCATACTAAGTGTGCCATCCATTAGAATGCTGAGGTGTTCCTCCAGTAGGGACCAGGTTCTGTCCCTACCATCTTGTACTTAATTCAGCTGATTTGGGGAACTCAGATCCAGAACTTTATACATATTCCTGTTAGACCTTTTCTTGTTTGTTTCAATCTGTCATGACCCATCACAGGATCCAATTTATTAGCTGTCTTTCTAACTTGGTTCCACCCACTAATTGTGAACTAAATATTTGTGAGGCTACATCCAGGACAGTCATCCCACTGGTTCTGTGGGGTCTCCACAGAACACGGATCTGGAGACACAGATCCCATCTCAATGGGTACTAAAGAGGGAAAAGCATCCAGGACCTTCTTCCCCTTTTCAGCTTTATGTCTTTTGAAGCAATGCTCTTTCTACTGTGGTCCTAGGTTCCTCCTCCTAGCAGCCTCTGGTCTAGCTCCTCTCTCTCCCTATATCTACTATCCCTCACATCTTGTCATCTTATTTCTTTTGCTGAAAATAAGATTAGTGCCGGGAATCATAGAATCAGTAAGATTCCTGTCCAGGACACAAGCTTTTTCTTTCTAAATTGGCTATAAACTAGATTTCTCAGTGTTTCCCCCACATCCTTCCTAACCTCTGGCCCTATAGGGCATTCAAACCTAACCCTTAACTCCTTGGCTCACCCCTTTACCTCTTCTACAAACAGCAACCCACCAGCTACACGTTACTTCCCTCCTTTCTCACTGAGGGGAGAGAAGACATGAAAGGGCTTCCCTTCCCCTTCTACCCAAGAGACTCAGCTGGCTTTGGCTATGAGTGTATTTTAAAATCCACACTTCACCCTCAGTTTATCAAGAATGACCAGCCTCATCTGGGCCCAAGAAGTCCATTCTGCCAATAAGTTTCCATGAGATAATAGCATCATAGACTTAGAAATTAGTACATCAAGAAGAGCTCTTAGGGACCAATAATTCCAATCATCTCACTTTACCTATAAGGAAATGGAAGCCCAGGAGGAGGAAAAGACTTGCCCAGAAGTGAACATAGACTGACTTAGTGACTACGATGTCACCACTATGCCCCCTACCAAAATCAGAGAAATGTTCAAGGAAATACAATTTCCCCTCCTCAAGAGTAGGGCTGACATTTCCAAGAACCCCCTCTCTCTTCACTGTATTCTCTCTAGGTTGATCAATATTCTGAGCAGAATAAGACTAAGAATCCAGCTCTGAGGTCACTGGAGAGCCTCCTACAGGCTGACATCCTAATCAGAGCCCCCTTGGGCCTGGTTGTTTAGTTAGCTATAAATTCACCAAAGTGCACCGTACTCAGGCAACATCTCAAAGGAGATTGTGGTTAAATTGGTAGAAGACTGGGGATTTCCCCTGACCTGCCTGGTTTCCCAACAGACCCCAGAAGCCTCTTAACCCAAGCTTTAGGGATAGATGCTAAAGAAAAAATAGAGAGGAGAATAGGGCCACCAGTGGATCTCCCTGATCTGAGCAGTGGAGGCTTGCTACTTGGGCTTGGGTGGGGAACCTTCCACCCTCCTCCTCAAAGTTTGTTCCCAGTCAGGTTGGACTGCAACCTGATGGGAATGTCCCACACAATTTTGCATGTCCCTCTCATCCATTCTCTGCCCCATATCTCCATCCCTGGGTAAACCTTTCTTTTCAACTACCTGCTACCTGCTTTTCTTTCCCTGACTTGCAATGGACCTTGGGAATCAGCTAATCTAACCACTCAGCCTTCAATTCCACCCCCACTCATAGACATCTAGCTTTGGGCTCTTCCCTTCCCTCTCGAAATCACCAGGGACTTACTTACCTGCCTGCATGAGAACACAATCATGTCTTTTTGTCTTTGTTTTCATATACCTAGACCTTAAGTTTAGGTGTTTAATAATTGAATCCTATTAGGGGGCGGTTAGGTGTTGCAGTAGATAGAGCACTGGCCCTGGAGTTAGGAGTAACTGAGTTCAAATCCAGCCTCAGACACTTAATAATTACCTAGTTGTGTGACCTTGGGCAAACCACTTATTGCCTTGCAAAAACCTAAAAAAAAAAAAAAGAATTGAATCCTATTTGATCATGATAAATAATAAATAAATCCCATCAAATTGTCAGCTCCTTGAGAGCAGGGGACTGTCTTTTGCCTTTTTGTATCCTCAATGCTTAACATAGACCTTGGCCCATAGTTTACATCTGACTAACTGAAATGAGCGTGGAATTGAATGGTTCCATTGACTTGGAGTCAGGAGACCTGGGTACCAGGTTCCACCTTTGCTATTGGCCAGTTGTATGATCCTGGGTAAGTCCATTAACATATCTGAACTTCAGTTCAGGACCAATTTAGAGAAGGAAGGAGTGAGATCCCTTGCAGCTCTAAATCTGCATTCCTATGACCAGAGGTGTAGGTATATGCCAAGTCACTTCCCACAGTCAAACTGATGTGTTCATGACCCATTTGAAACCCCCATTGAACCTTCCTTCTCCATGAAAAGTTCTCTGATTTCCATGGAATGGAACCTAGGCTCTCCTTCCCAAAGCTAACAAATGTCCTGCTGGCTAATTAGAAAATGGAGTCTGATTAAAATACATATGGTATTTGATTGGGTTGGACAGTGCTTGGGGCCAGGTGTTCAGTCATCCAATCATCCTGTCAAGTGTCTGAGTGTTTGTTTCTTGCCCACTTTGACTCATGGTGGACAATGGCTTTGCCCAGGATCAGTCAGTTTCCTTTAGCTGGCACAGTGCTAGTCTAAGCACTAAATGTAGGGGTCTCCTACCCCCCACCCCCACCATGAGCTAAGACATGTATCTGATGCAGATGAGTATACCACAGACTCTGAAACAAATGAATAGTGAATCCTGCTCCATCACAGATGCAAAGTAAACAGAGCCAAAGATTGCCACAGCAGCAACCACAGTCACAATGATCCTAGAAGCTGATATTTGTGCCCCACCTCCCTTTTTGCAGAAAAAAAAATGGACTGGAGAATGAAAGGGAATTGTGCCTGGGGTACCCATGCTAAGTAAGAAAATGATGCCCTACTTCTCTTCAGAGTAATTAGTGCAGAAGGCAGGAAAAGGCCAGGGTGAAAGGGCCTACTTGGGTAGAGGAAGGAAGAGAGTTTGATGAACTGCTAGAAGAGGCTTGGAAAACAAGCAGATGGGGTAAAGGTGATCCTGATCTGAGGGCTTGGCATGGCAGGAGGAAACCAGTGCTGTCATAGCTGCCTCACCTTGGAAGAAAGAAATGAAAATTTTGTCCATAAGGTAGTGGGAGCCAGTTCCGTGCCATGCAAGGGAAGAGACAAGGTTCAAGCTACATTGGGCTGAGGAAACAAGAACTGTATGTGAAGGCAACGTCTAGGTCTAGACTAAGGTCAAGACTAGAGAGAGGGAGATGAGGTTGAATTGGAAGGCAGCAAGATGGCAGGAGCAGTAGAAGTGGTAGAAACACCTGGCCCTGCTGGACATGTGGCAGCAAAGGCCAGAGGTAGGAGTCCCCATAGGGAATGGAACACTCCAGGAAGACCCTTTTCCCTATTGGTCCCCACTTGAGATCCGATAGAGAGATGCTCATCTGGATAGTGGCGATGGCCTGGGGCTCCATCAGCCATTAGAGGAGGTGGCCTAGAGGAGTGAGCCACATAGTTGAGACCCAAGACCAAGGATTCGGCAAGCGAGACTCCACAAGTCCTGGGGACAGAAAAAAAATGGGCTCCATGAATCCTTAGCGTAAAGAAGAGAAGAAAAAAATCTGTGTAGCAGGCAGTTTTTGTAAAGTGTTGAACTGTACCACACATCACCCCCTGACAGGCCCTGATGTTAGCTCCTGGAATGGATCGCCAGAGACTCATTAGAAAAAACAAATATTATCGCACGCTGAAGTGATTTATGGAGAAAAATGAAAAATTTGGTGTTGTTACGTTGCCTCTCCCTCACTCCCCCTCTCCTTTGCTTTCCACAGGGAAGTTATTTATGGCTGCAGCCCCTTAACAAGAGAACAGCAAGGCTCGGCGCTGATCACTCCTGCAAACGGCCTACATTTGATTTTTATTAGTGACTTAAAGCTTCTCTTATTTGCTTTATTGTCCTGGGTGAACTCAAATGCATTTTAATGTCCGCTGCTTAGGCCTTTGCTGGTCCTTCGGCCTCTACCCCGAAGCAGCCACAGCTGGGTCCGGAGTCGTGGGCAGGAGGGACAGACCACGAGCTTGCCGAGTGTGGGGGCAAGGGCAAGCCGTTAGCTCGACTGGCAGAGGGCCAAAGTGTGGCTGGGGTGCTTAATGAACACTCTCTGATGATAAGAGGCCACGAATGAGGCCACTGAGGAGAGGAGGGGTGGAGAGGAGACAGGGGAGGTGTGCTCAAGTGCCTGGATCCCAATATGCAGGCAGGTCGCTTAGTCCGGCAAGGAAGGGTCATGAGAGAATGGGGTTACCTCCAAGGAAAGAGGAGAGTCTTCCTCCAGGGTGGCAGAGATCTTGGTGGTCAGTCATTTCACCATCTACTTCTGCCTTTCCATCCCACAGGCGCACTAGGGCTCAACATCCCTGACAAGGGCACCAGTCATTGAAAACTAGGATGGGCCGGGCTCTGTCATTTCATTTGATGACAAGGAGCTCATTACTTGCTCTCCATTCCATTTCCAGACATCTTATAGAGCAGAGAAGATCCTCAGAATGAAGGCAGGCCCTGCTTGTCTTTCACATGGAAGTCTTTGAGGCAACAATCATGTCCCCAATCCCCTCCCCTCTATGGGTCATCTCCAGTTTATCTATCATTTATATGCAGTTTGCACATTGTCTTCCCCATTGTTTTCCCCTTGAAGGCAGGGGCTATTCTTGCCTTTCTTTGGAGCCCCAGCAATTAATATAATATCTAGCACACAGTAGGCACTTCATGAAGGCTTGCTGAGTTGACTTGGTGATGTTCCTCTTTGGTCCTCATCTCTTCCTGAAGGACTGTCCTTAACTTCATCCAAACCATGGAAGGGAAGAATTTGGCTGCAGGAGAATCTTTCATCAGAGCTCAACCTGAAACAGGACTATTCTTCATCATCTCTCTTGCCTTTCAAAAATACTTTTCTGTACTCGTATTTGTGAGGTTAGGGTTAGATTGGTACCCTCATTGTATTGAGGAGGAACTGAGGCTCCTTACAAGGGAAGCTGATTCATTACAGCAGACAAAGGCTGAGCTCTCCACCATCCCATGGTGCCTCTACTCCCACATTCCATACATCCTGCAACTCACCATTGGCTTCTCTGACCAGTGGACTGTTCATTTTGGTCTGGTCTTGGTTTTCTTTAATCTAAAAAGGACATCATCATTGTTGTTTCTAGTCTTGACACTCAAAGGAGCCTTCTTTGTGATACAGCCCTCCTTTACTATTGGGGGGGAGGATTCTGATGACCTAGAGAGTATCCAGAGGAGGGGAAAGTGGGATCAGGATCAGTGTGACATGTGTTTTGAACTGAAGAATATGAAGGGATTTAGTCTGAAGAAGAGATGATTCTGGGGCAATCTCCTAGCCACCTTCCAGAATTTGAAAGGTTGCATTGCAAAAGAAATTAGACTGGTTAACCTTGGTCACAGAAGCAAAGCAATAGGGAAAAGTCACTAAGAGACACATAAGAACCATCCCAGAGGAGAACAGTAGGTTCATCATAACTGGAGATCTTCAAGCAGAGATAGGGTGGTCATTTTCTGGTTATACAGACAACAATCCTGGGAGGGAGGGAGGTACACTTTTTGTTCCCAGTTTACAGATGAGGTAACTGAAATTGAGGTCAAATGACTTGCTCAGAGGCACACATATTGTCTGAGATAGGATTTGAACTCAGTTCTCCTGACCCTCAGGAGTAACACCAAGCCACCAAGATGCAAAACAGGCTCATGTTCAGCAAAAGATTGTTCTGTATTTTTTTTTGTTTTTGCAAGGCAATGGGGTTAAGTGGCTTGCCCAAGGTCACACAGCTAGGTAATTATTAAGTATCTGAGGTTGGATTTGAACTCGGGTCCTCCTGACTCCAGGGCCAGTGCTCTATCCACTGTGCCCTCTAACTGCCCCACTGGATTGTTCTGGATGATCTCTAGGCTTCTGGGCTTCTCAAATCAAAGTTGTAGCAAAATCAGATGGGTTTCTGGAATAAGTGGATTTCTACTTCACAGAGGAGTCTTAAGGAGGCCTATCTAGGTTTCTT
Organism: Macrotis lagotis; assembly: GCF_037893015.1. NCBI lineage: Eukaryota > Metazoa > Chordata > Mammalia > Peramelemorphia > Peramelidae > Macrotis > Macrotis lagotis. Next base: position 33,277,724 of record NC_133659.1, on the reverse strand, counting down.
AGTGTATTCTGGATTCTGATGCAGCACCTGGATGTTCTGAGTTGTTTTTTATCCTTTCTTTCTTTCTTTCTTTCTTTCTTTCTTTCTTTCTTTCTTTCTTTCTTTCTTTGCAAGGTAATGGGGTTAAGTGACTCACCCAGGGTCACACAGCTAGGAAGTATTAAGTGTCTGAGGTTGGATTTGAACTCAGGTTCTCCTGACTCCGGGGGCAGTGCTCTATTCTCTGTGCCACCTAGCTGCCCCGTTATTCTTTATCCTTGTTCTACCAGACAACATGCAGAAAGATACACTCCACAACAAGCATTCTGCTAGGCTATCAGGTCACAAAAACACAAAAAGAAAAAACATTCTGACTGACCTGCAAGGAGCTTATATTCTGGGAGTGGAGGGAGGGAGGGGAGAATATGTACACATATAAGTCACATACCCAAAGCCTATGTTATGCAAAGCAATATTTACAAATGTAATATATACAAAGTTAATCCAGGATCATTTCATGGGGGGTGGGGGGAGTAGATACTAACAGTTGGGTCAGGGAGAATCAGAGAAGGCTTCCTATAGGAAGTGAAATGAATTTTGAAGAGAGCTAGGGATTCTAAGAGACCATAGTGAGGAGGAAGAGCATTTCTGTCTTGGGAGAGAACCAAGACAAATGCAGGAAGACAGAAAATGCAAGGAAATAGCTACCTTCTTTCTCTTAGGAGAAAAAAAAAAAGCCAGGAGCTTGGTGCCCATGTGCAGCCCTGACGCCTGCTTTCAGTTTGCCCTGATTTCTCAGAAACCATCTGAAACAACTCAGCTTTCATAGCAGCCACTTTCCTGTTCTCACCTGTCACAGCTCATTCTGTGAGCTGGTGCCCTGACACTTATCTCACTGAGCTTTGTGACTGTTCTCAGTTACCAGCCTTCACTTCCACTTTTTGTTATCTGGTCACCAGTAAAGGGCTGTGACTGTGGCTTCCTCTTGTTCATCTCAGCTCCCAATGCCCAGCTCCTCTCTTGGTTTCCTACACAAAATGTGCAGCAAGGCAGAGTCTGGAATTGTCTTTGGCAGCCACCTTTATCTTGGGTTTGTAAACTTGGGCTTTTTCTAAAATGATTTTTGATGACTCTTTTCCCGTATAATTGATTTCCCTAGTCATCCTATGCATTTTATCATATACATTTCAAAACAGGATTCTGAGAAGGGGTATCCAGGCTTCACCAATCATCTGCCCAAGAAACATCAAAGGTTAAGACCTTTCTCTTCAGTCTAGGCCATATCCCCAAAGGAATCCCCACTACTATGTGGCTAACAAACTAAGAGGGGGAAGACCCCCACCAAGCAGTGTATCCACAAGCATTTAGTAATCCCAAGACACTGAGAAGAAAGGACAAAAATGGAACAATCCCTGCCCTTTGGGAGTTTCCATTTTATCTGTGAAGACAACATGAATGCATTTAAGTAGATGTGAAATACATTCAAAGTAATTGGGGAAGTAATTTGGGGTGTGGAGATCAGGAAAGACTCCATAGAAAAGGTGAAATTTCAGCTATTTAGAAGGAAAAGGAGAATTTTTCAGAGCAAAAGTGAAGCAGAAGAACATTTTGGGCACTGACGATAGTCTATGCAAAGGTATGAAGGCTAGAGATGGGGCATCATCAGATGCAGAACAGTAAGAAAGCCAGTTTGACTAGACAATAGAGTATGTGGAGAAGAAGAATGAGACTGGAAAGGTTGATTGGACCCAGATTGTAAAGAATTTTTTTTTTAGGTTTTTGCAAGGCAAACGGGGTTAAGTGTCTTGCCCAAGGCCACACAGCTAGGTAATTATTAAGTGTCTGAGACGGGATTTGAACCCAGGTACTCCTGACTCCAGGGCCAGTGCTTTATCTACTATGCCACCTAGCCACCCCCCTGTAAAGAATTTTTAATGTCAAATACTTGGAAGCAATAGACATTAGAATGTATGGAGTAAGAAAGTAGCATGGTTGGTTTTGTGCTTTAGGAAAATCATTTTGAAAGTTTTATGGAGGATGCATTGGAGAGAGGAGAGATTAATGGCAGGGTGTCTGGCTGGGAGGCTGTTGCAATCATTTAGCCAAGAGGTGATGATGAAGAGTTGAACTAGGGTGGCACCATGGTAGTAGAACAAAGGGGAGGTAAATGGAAATCAGATTAGGCAATTTACTGGATGTGCAGGGGTAGTGGAGGCCAAGGATGATACCAAATTGTGAGCCTGGGTGACTGAAAGGAGAGTGGTATCCTGAGCAATAACAGAAAGTTTAGAAGGTTGGTTTAGGGGACAGGAGGAAAGAGTGGGCTCTGTTTGGGACATGTTGAGTTGGAGGCTCATCACCCATCCGTCCCAGTTTGAACAATCCAGAGATCTGTTTCTTCGACTAGACTGGCTTCCCTATCCACGAGTGAATGAATTAATTCTCATATGGTCTGGACTTGAGATGTTCCGCCATTCATTATTCCTAAGATGGATTTCATCCATCTCATCAATGTCCTTAAAATGTGACGTCTAGAACTGAATGTTCTAGGCAGAGAGGGCAGAGAGACTGTCACCTCCTAACTCTTATTAGTTCTGAGCACTGGTCAAAAAGACTTTCACTTGGTAGGGGACCCAGGGAGGATTCTCATGTTACATTTTTGATTCACATAGAATTTGTGAACCAATCATCAATTTTCCACCCCCAGATCCCTTTTTGTAACACTGAGGACAATTCTTAGAGCCTGTGCAAGACTTGCCATATATCCCTATTCCATTTTCTCCTAGCAGATTTATTTGACCCACTTCTGGGCCCTGTCAAGGTCCTTGGAGATTCTGACCGACGTCCAGGATGCTGGTCATCCCTTTTTGTTTTTCTACTGGATTAATACAAAGTAGTTTGTCAAATACCTTACAGCAACCTAGGGAAGCTACACCTACAGATTTTCTCTCATCTACCAGTTTATTAACCCCATTTTTAAAAAGGAGAAATAAAGCAAGTCTGGCATGACCTGGTTTGGATGAAATCAGCTGGCTCCTTAGGATGAATCGCTGCTTTCTTTGAGATGCTCAGTTTCTATAACTGTAATGATTTCCTTCTAGAATTTTCCCAGGAATCCAAGTCAAACTCCTTCGCCTTTTCTTTGCTGGCACTGTTTTCATTCCTTTTTTTGAAAACTGGGAAAACATTTGCCCTTCTTTAATCCTTCACTATCTCTCCTATTTTCCATGATCTTTTAAAGATCCCTGACAGTGGCCCCGCCGTCACCTCCACCAGGTCTTTCAGGACTGGAACGTGTAGTTCATCTGAGCCAGGGGATTTGAATTCATCAAAAGCATCTGGATGCTCTCTTCTTCACCCCTTATTTATCCTGTGTATCCACTCCCTTTTCACCATTTTTGTTGTTATTTCTAGTGCAAAGGTCACTTATTCTCCTTGGCAGAGAAAACAGGAGTCAGACAAGATCTGAGCAGTTATGCCTTCTCTCTGTTGTCTGTTATCATTGTCCTGTCCACCTGAAGTAGGTGATATTTAGTCCTGTTCCTGCTTTGACAGTTCTCTTTCAACCAATCAATTTGTAGCTATTAAGTATCTGCCAGACACAATGCTGGGGTGAAGGCAAAGTGAAGCAGTCCCCTACCTTCCTGGAGTTTACATTCTAATTGGATGGAACCTATTGTTCTCTCCAAAATAGGCACCTCTGTTGGGGGGGTGGACAGGGTGTGCAAAGTTACAGGGTCAGGAGAGAGATATGGTTTTTTTTTAGGGTTTGTTTTTTTTTGCAAGGCAAATGGGGTTAAGTAGCTTGCCCAAGGCCACACAGCTAGGTCATTATTAAGTGTCTGAGGTCAAATTTGAACTCAGGTCCTCCTGACTCCACTGCGCCACCTAGCTGCCTCCTAGGATTTTTTTTTTTAAATGCTTCAACTGTAAAATGGATAGAATAGCCCCTGCCTCATAGGATCGTTGTGAAAATCAAATGAGATAGCATATGAAAGCATATGAAAGTTGCTTTGCAAACCTTAACTCACTATAGAGATGCTAGGGATGGTGAAAATATGAGGAACAGCAGGAAAATCAATTCAGACAGCCCATAGAATTGAATGGAAGCAGCAAGAGACAAAAGGACTGAAAAGGGAGGGTGGGTAGGGATTGTGATGAGCTTTAAATGCAAAACAGAGAAGTTTATAGTTGTGCATAGAGATAATAGGGAGCCCCGAATTGAATGAGTGAGGGGATGACAGAATCAGATCTGTACTTTTGGAGGGTCACTTTGGTGAATTTGGGACAGATGGCTTCGAAGGGGGAAGAGTCTGGGCCTTGGTCCAGGTGAGAGGTGATAAGTGCCTGTGCCAAGGCAACTGCAGGTGGGACTCAAAATTCTTTAAATCTAACTTTTTAGGGGTAAAGTAATTAAATGTTTGACTAAATATAGCAGGCTAATTTTTAAGTTTTGGACCTTGGCGGAAAGAAATGTTCCCCATTCTGGGGTAAATGGAGAAAAGGAGGTGCTTCTGAGAGATGTTGGACAGAAAGGAACAATAAGCTTAGGTAATGATTGGCTTGGTTGGATAAATAAAGAAGAGAAGGGGATAGCATTTGTGAATCAGTGTCTGAAAGATTTAGGGAGAAGGGCTAGGTTTTGGTGAAAGATACTAAAGTCTGCTTTGGTTCTGCTTTGGACATGTTGGGTTGAAATGGCTATGAGGCAGTTTTAAATATCCAGTGGGCAATTGGTGATGCAAAACTTAGGGTCATGAGAGAGATGGAGACTAGATATAAAACCAGATGTTTATGTGTCTACAAGCTGGCATAGATGCCAGATAGATATATAGATAGATAGATAGATAGATAGATAGATAGATAGATAGATGAATGGATGGCTGGAGGGATGGATAGATATGTATTTGGGTGTGTTATCTCTGAGAGGTAGATTGAAGAAAATAGACAAAGCCTAGAATGCCAATCCCCGTGGCAAGACAATCATCAATCAGAGAGGAGTAAAAGGGTTGCCTTGCTTCATTGAGGGCCCAGATGAGATTGGATAACAGATATTTGTAGGAGACCCACTCACTGTGGATTAGCACTATTTGATGGGATTGGAGCAAAAATGAAGGAGACAGCAGAAGGTAAGAGTAACCCTGGAATGGGTTTGGCAGCATGATAGGGGAACAAGCAATTCCAGAGGAGAGAATTTCTCCCAACATAGGAAAAAAAACCCAAGCTTTTCTTTTGTCCTTAGTTGTCGTGGCCCACCTCAGCTCATCATTCTTTGCTTTAGTCCTTGTGACCCTGATCTGACAGCACAGCGCCTTTCTCCCATTGTCTTCGCCTCTTGTGAGCTCTGTCTTCCTTCACTTGGCAAAGTTGGGGGGCGAATCTTAGTGTCTCAGTCATTCTTCCTCCTGGGCGTAATAGACACTGAGAGCTCTCTGGGACCCTGGGGATGGTCAAGACGAGATGGATCCAGAATGTGTCCAGCTACCTCTCCTAAACAGAATAGATTTCAGACAGCCTGGGTCTGGGCGCCACGGGGGCCATGGGAAGGGTTGTTCCCAGGGAAGAGCAAATTCCTCTGGGCAGGAAGGATGATGGGGTGGGGGCTGGGGGAGAGTAAGGTGGGGCAGGCCTTAGGAACAGAAACCTGTTCCTTTCTGAGCTTGTAGCCATGGGAAGGAGTCCTGGGTTCTGGGCACAGTGGTCTAGACCAGCCCCGTGGGGTACACTGTTCTCTGTGCTGCATGGGGAAGCCCTGGCCTCTGGCAGAGAGGGCCGGTGGGGGAGGAAGAGATCACATTGTTGTCTTCAGGAAGGGGATGGGGCGCATATGAAAAGAGCGGGTTGGGGGGGGGGGGATCCTGGGTGCTGTTCTTCTGTGTGATTAGTAACTCAGGCTGACATCTAAACACAAGAAGAGGCCTCCCTGCCGGGGCAGCAGTAAGTGGCCTCCTCCCCCACGCCACTCTTTTCCATGCCCGATTGAAGAACAACCTGGCTCTGCCTTGGGCATCAGCCTGCACCCAAAAGCCACCTTCCCCACTGGCAAAGTGGGCAGCCCAGCAGCAGTAGCGGGAGTGGGTGGCGGAGGAGGAAAGTGGGGGAGCAGCAGGGAGCTGGGGAGGTGGGGCAGCCTGGGGCCTGGGGCCTCCCTGCAGGGAGCTCTCCATGGTGAAGGGCCACATTCCTCAACGGCGTTGCTAGGTGCGGCAGCAAACTCCAGAGGCAGCCTGGCGATGTGGGCCTCAGTGGGTGGGTGCTTGTGCGGGTGGGTGGTATGCGGTAGGCCTGGGCCCCAGCCCCCCCAGCCCCCAGCCCAAGCTGCTCTTTGGCCAGGGCTATAAGCCCTGGCTCATCTCTCAGCCCATCTCCCAGTCTGTCCCAGCCGCTAGCCAGAGCCTAGCTCTTTGTGCTGAGACAGCAGCGGGACCCCCCACCCCCCATCCTGCCCCGCCCTGTCTCCCCTCCCCCTTCTGGGGGATACATAGAGGAGGCCAGGCCAGGCCAGGCCAGGGGTTAATGCCCAGTGACACCTGCAGGTTGGCTAGTGTTGTTGACACGGGGGAGGGGGCTGTGGGGGAATCGTTGGTGGCTTTATTATGAAGAGCCCAGCAGGCCTGGGGCCTTTTATTGTCCAAGCAGCAAATAAATAGATGGGCAAAAGTAAGTCTTCCCCATGGCTTTTACCAACGGGAGGCTAACAGCTGGACAGGACATGACAAATTGGGCATTTTTCTTTGGGGACTGATCCTTAACAGCAGTCAGGAAGGGAGGGAGGGAGGGGGAGAATGAGTCCAGGATATGTGTGAGCACACCCACATATAGGCTAGAAGTGGTGGGAACAGAGAAAGACAGAGAGAGAGAGAGAGAAAGAGAGAGAGAGAGAGAGAGAGAGAGAGATAAAGCCAGAGCCAGAACCAGAGACAGAGACTGAGAAATAGCCAAGTTTGCAGGCATCCACGTGGCTGTAGCTATACTGGAGGGTCAGGAAAGGAAGACATGAAGGGGACTTGTTCAAAGGTCACTAGGTACACAGTGGGGCCTAATCAGAGTTGAATTAATGAATGCCAAGGTATATCTTTGTTCTCTGATTGTGGGCTCAAGTCTGGGGGGTAGTGGCACAGGTTGGTATGTCATAAGCCTGGAATGGGGGTAGTACAAATTGGTATATCTGGAGTATGGGGGTGGGGGAAGGGAAAGAGGCAGCTTGTTGGGGTCTCAGTGGAGAGGACAGTGATGCAGAGTGAGCTTAGTTTCATGCAAAGGGGCGGGGGTTGGAGAAAAGGACAGAGTAAATTTAAAAATATATGAGTCTGAGGGTCAAACGTTACAGACCTAATGGGTGTGAGGACAGGGGACAGGGGAGAGCCAGAGATGATGCCAGCCCTACTTGGCAGGACCAGGAGGTTGGGATTTGTTTCATTAACAAAAAACAGCCGTGAATAGACCTGGGAAGAAGGTGCCATTTTGGTTACACAGTTGGAGTTACCTAAGGGACATCAAGGTAAAGAGATCATAACTTTTTCTTTAAAACAAAAAAGTATGCACATACACATTGTAATTGGCATATTTTGGTTTTTTCCATCACCTACACCACTGATATTTATATGGTACTAGAAAATTTACAAAGAGATTACAAATGTGGTCTCCCTGCAACTGTATATGGCAGTGAACTAGATGCTAGTGTTCTTTTGTGGAAGAGAAAGCCCAGGTTCAGAGAAGTCCAGAGATTGGCCTGTCACACAACTAGTAAATGTTAGCGTTTGGATTTGAAACTGTGTCTCCAGCTCCAACAACAAACAACTGGAAGTGTAGGGTTTAGGTCCAGAGAAACAATTCTGGCTAGAGATCAAGATATGGGGTCGTGGGTTAATGAAAAAGGCATTTGTTGGGGCAGCTAGGTGGCACAGTGGATAGAGCACCAGCCCTGGAGTCAGGAGGACCTGAGTTCAAATTTGACCTCAGACACTTAATAATTCCCTAGCTGTGTGGCCTTGGGCAAGCCACTTAACCCTATTTGCCTTGCAAAAATAAAAACTAAAAAAAAAGTATTTGTTGAGCTCCCATGGATTCCAAGCACTGTAAAAAATTCAGAGGGAGACAAAGAAATGCAAAAACAGCCCTTTCTTTCTAAGAACTCAGGGTCTAATGGGGGAGACTACATGCAAATCAGCATTTTCAAAGAAGAGAGAGTGTATGGGATAGATTAGAGATAATTAACAAAAGGAAGGTTTATTATAGAAAGTGGAACTTTAGCTGAGACTTCAAGAAAACCAGGAGGTAAAGATGAGGAGAGAGAACATTCTAGGCATGGAGACAGCTAGTGCAAGAATAAGGAGGCTGAAGATGGAGGGTCTTGGGGTGGGGGGGGTAGAAAGGAAGCCAGTGTGACCAGATTGTAGAGTCCTTGATGAGAGAGTAAGACACAGAAGAGAATATTGAAACCATGCATCTGGATACTACCAAGGGAGGAAGTATAGAGAGAGATTAAAAGAGTTACCCCAAAACAGGGCGGGTTTCCCTGCCCTGGAGCTCTTGGTTGCTTGATCACTTGTCAGGTGTATTGCAGTAGGAAGGGAGACAAGGAAGGCAACAAACATTTATTAATCACTAACTGTATATGAGGCCCTGTGCCCAAGGGCTTTGCAAATATTATTTCAGTGGAAATTCTTTATGAGTATGGATTGAATTAGACATCACTGAGGTCCCTCCCAACCCTCACATTGTGTAATTCTGGGAAATTTAGGCCGGATGAAGCCTAGAGGTCTGAGACAAAACTAGAAAACCTTCTTCTTGATCTATGCAAAACCCACAAGCGCCACCCTGCCTGATAGCAGGAATTTCAGCATTCTCTTGTCCACAATTCTGCCCTCCCTCTGCTTCAGAGCTTGGGAGAATGGGAAAAGTGCCTGAGAAACCTATCAGAAGGATTGGATTTAAAGCCTCCTTAAAATAACATGGTATTCTGGAAAGGCCAGACTCTCTTCAAGCTTTGGGACAAGGAAGAAGTCATCCCTGGATAAGATTATTGTGCCTGGAAAAGTCAGGGTGGAGTCGGTCCTCCCTCTCCAAGAGAGGATACCACATACAGTTTTGGCATTTTTTTCTGGGTCTTTTCCCTGAGAATCCTTTAAATAGGCCATGCAGGTTTTTCAGAGCTATCAGAGAGAGCTCTGAGTTGGGACAGCCAAGAGAGAAGCAAGGATAGCAGCAGATCCTCTGGGGGCTCTGCCTGGAACCTCAAGGTAGCTTCTGGGAAGATTCACTTAAAGGGAAACAGTAAGAGTCCATGCCAAGCCAGAGGAAGCTTATTACTTGGTCATTTGAAAACCTAGACTCAAGTGTAGAACAGCCTTCCTAGACAAGAATGGAAAAGTTGAGGGTGGCAACATTCAGGAGTGATGACCCAGTGTTGGAGGGTTGGTGAGGGGCAAAAGGGAGCCATTCTAAGAGTTCCAGACTAGGCTAACCTTAGAAAGTATATATCAAATGTCTAAACCTGATAGGGAATTGGATCCAGAGTGCTGGGGACACTGGAATCTCCTCTCCTAAATTCTCGAAAAAGACTGGTGTCCTTAGTGTCTCCCCCAACCCATATTTGTCTGAATTGGAAGGAGACTGACCCAGAGCAGAGGCATTTACTAGGTGATCTGGAGGAACCCCAAGCTAAGCTGATCTTGGATGCTGGAAGACCTACAGGAGGACTTAAAGAGTTGAGGGTACTTCCTATGGCCTTGGAAGTTTGATTGGATGAACATGTGGCACAGTTAGAAAGCCTGTTCCTCGATAGATAGTCTACTAAACTGTCTATTCATTGGACTCCTCTTTGCATCCAAAGCAGAGTTGCCTTGACTTTCTTGGCAACTTAGCTTTCTTGGAGGATTGGTTGACTGAAATGACTCCCAGCTGTGGACAGGACACCTATCTACCCTGGCCAGGGTCCAGAGTTTGGATACACCCTTGCTTTTCTCACACCTGGACAGTGGTCCCTGGGTGTGATGGCTGCACCCAGATCCAAAGTCATTGCCATGACCAAGAATTCAAAAAGGCAAGACTCTCTCTCTCTCTCTCTCTCTCTCTCTCTCTCTCTCTCTCTCTCTCTCTCTCTCTCTCTCTCTCTGCACCTGGGCAATGATTCCTATAGGGAGGGGGTAGAGAGCAAGGGCAGCATGGGACCTTTCATCTTCCAGGAAGTCCCTCCCTCCCCCAGTCCCTGGCTCCTCACTCTCCTATATAATATTGCGCGTTAGAGCTCATAAATGTTGCTCTGGGTCCCCAGCCTGATTGAATTTGGAAGCCATTGTTTACAGACGTCTGGCTGTACAGGGGGATTTATTGAATTTTCCATGAAATGTTGCTCCCCTAATGCTCTGAAAGGCGAGGAGCCCACATCAGAGGGGGCCTGCCTTGCAGGATCAGGTTACCTTGAGATGGAGTGTTTGTTCCAGAGTCACTGACATACCACCACCAGCTTGAGCTTCAGTCTAAGAGAGGATGACAGTGCCCCCCCCCACCTCCCAAGAACTGCTTGTTCCAGGGTTACCAACTGGCCTCACCTGGACCAGAGGGCACTGTCCATACAAACACCCTTTGATGGTGGCAAGTACATGCATTACTAGCCTCATTTTTACCAAAGTGGTAATAGTTTCAGTGAAAGAAAATGACCTGTTCAATCATATGCAAGTCCATATTTCAGACCCAAGACTAGAGGAGGGATTGTGTGAACTAATGGGAAGAGCACTTGTTTGGGAGTCAGCAAAACTGGGTTTGAATCCAGGTTCTATCCAAGGTCAAGTGTGTGAATTTGGCCAAGTCTTGACCTTAGTTTCTATATCTGTGAAATAACAAGAGAAAGGCATTATTTCTAAGGTCTCCTGCCAAATCGGAGAGCAAGTAGAGGGTAAAGTGAGGTTCTTTTCTTGGAGAAAAGTACAAAGGAAAGAACCAAAAAAGGAGGGATCTACTATGGAATTCCCTAGAACCTGAGGGGAAATGTCAAAATCATCACAGGCTCAGAATCAGAAAACTCGAAATCAGAGGGGGCCAACTCTGACCTAAGCAAGAATCCCCTTGACAGTCAACCCAGCTAGAGTATCTCCTTCCAGCCAGGGGGAGCTGATGACCTCCCAAGGCAAACCTTCACTTCTGGATAGTGTTAGTATTAGGAAAGTTTGCCTCACCTTTAGGCAAAACTCTGCCTCTTTGTAGAATCATTGCCCCTGGTTCCACCTGCTGGGGCCAAGTGAAACAAGGGTCATCCCTCCTCCACGGAATAGACCTTCTGATGCCTGAACAGCCCTTCTGATGCTTCTCCTCTCCAAGCTAAACATCTCTTTCCTCACTTGGCATGATCTCAAGACCCTATCTTCTTTGTTGCCCTCCATTGGATGCACTCTAACTCACCAACATCCTCCCCCAAATGTGGCAGCCAGAACTGATCCTATGTGGTCTGACTAGGGCTGAATACAGAAGGACCTCCTGCGTCTGAAAACTATCCTCTCTTAAGGTAACTTAAAGTTTCCTTAGCTTTCTTAGCCACCATATTTTAGGACTCAGATTGAGCTGGGAGTGAACCAAAAGCCTCATAACTTTTTCAGACATATTGCTTTCTAGCTACATTTCCCCTATTTCCTGCTTATGATGGTGATTTTTTTTAACACATGTAAAACTTGATGTTTATCTCTATTTAGATGATTGGATTCAGCCCAAAATTCTAGCTTGTCAGAATCTTCTTAGAGCCTGCCTCAGTTGGCCAGTATGTTGGCTACCTCCTACCCACCCCCAGCTTTGGGGCATTTTTAAATTTAACAAGCATAGCATCCATCGTTATAAGTCATTGAAAAAATGCTAAAATAACACAGGACCAATCCTAGATACCCGAGGCTCTCCGCTGGAGGCCTCCTGACAAGTGGCCATTGAACCACCAATAGGTTGAGTCTGGTCAGGTCGACCAGACCCAAATCCACTTGACAAAAGCTAGGGAGACTAAATTGACAGCACTCCCCTGATCTGCCCATAACCTTGTTACAGAAGGAGCTAAAGCTGGCATGGCTGGGCTTAATGAAACCAAGCTGCCTCTTAGGGATCCCCACTCCCTTTTTGAGAAAGTCAGATTTGTTTTTTCCATTTCAATTCAGTCTTAAAGAATGTATTAAATGCCTGTTGTGTACAAGACAGTATTCAAGGTACTCTGAATATCAAGATAAACCAAAACACAAGTCTTGCCGTCAAAGAATTTGCATTCTAGTAGGGGAAAGACAATATTTATAGCTAAGTAAAGCCCAGAGAATTCCAAGGAAAGAATATCACCAACTAGAGAGTTCATGAAAGACTTCCTGTAGGAAAAGCCCTGAGAGGAGGCTTGAAGAAAAAAGAATTGTAAAAGGAAAAACATTATTTAGACGTGATAGAATTTTGTCTGTTAGAAAAATGAAGTTGCTCGATCAGTAGTTTGTGGGCTGCATCTTTTCCCTTTTTGGAAAATGGAGACATTTGCCTTTTTTCAGTCTGGTTGCTACTCCACATTCTTCCAAAGATCTCTGACAGTGGTTCAGTGACCACATCTTCCATTTCATTCAGGGCCCTTCCTCCCGGGGTTGTGGTGAAGAGCAAAAGGTACCACATGTTCCCAGAGCTCTGCAACCCTTTCAAGGGCTATTATGAGCTATTACTCTGAATGCAGTTCATTGGAGTCTGCTGATTTCTAGACTCAAAGGTAGCAAAATTCTCTCTTACTATTTCTTCCCCTCTCTCAACTCAAGCTGTGAAGAGTTTTTGGAGTGTCCTGGATCCTTTGGACAGTCTGGTGAAACCCTTCTCAGAAGCATCTTCCAAAATGCATAAAATAAAATTGCAAAGGATTACAACTGGAAATCAATTACATTGAAATATGGTTATAAATATATGTATTTATCCACATACCTACATTTGAACACATATACATATATGTATGCATATATGTGCATTGTGTTTGGGCATATGTGTGTATATGAAAAAGGTCTTTGGCCCCAAGTTAAGGAGCACTGCATCTTTGCCCTGTCCTTTCCACTCCAAAACTATTTCTCCTTCACACACGAAAAAAGAAATAAAGTAAAACCCTAACAGTCCTACCTTCTATTATCTGTTATCATTGTCTGATTTGACCAAAGCAGAATATGTCTTCTTTCTTTGATCCTCCTCTTGTCTCTAATATGGCTTAATTTTTTTCAAAATTCTCTTCTTTGTTTTCCTTAGTTCGCTTTGTCAATCTCATTCTGAGCTTTATCGTGCCTGACATTTATTCTTGTAGAACCATAGCACATTTATATATTCATCCTGTGTCAATGGCCCTCATCTCCTTGTCTTTCTTAAATCCATGATGGCAGATGTGAATTTGCTATGCAGTCATACTTCTCATTATGAGAAGCCAGGCTTGTGATCTATTCCTCAAACTTTATTTTCCTCTTACTGCCACATTCTGGCTAGTCTACTGCTTTGCTTCTTCTTCCATTGACTTTTTTTTTTAGTTTTTGCAAGGCAATGGGGTTAAGTGACTTGCCCAAGGCCACACAACTAGGTAATTATTAAATGTCTAAGGTCACATTTGAACTCAGGTCCTCCTGACTCCAAGGCCGGAGCTTTATCTACTGAGCCACCTAGCCGCCCCCTTCCATTGACTTTCACCCAAATTCTGGCCACCACATTTCCTCCTTCCGTTTCCTAGACTTTCTTCTATGACTGTTTCTTCTTACTATATGTTGCCAGTCTTCTCCCTTATGACCTTACGACCTATCCTATTCTTTCTGAATAAAGCCAGAACCCATCATAGTTCTCATCCCCACCAGGCTCAGTGAAACCTATGAAGTCAAACTGACTTCCTTGCATCAGAACCTTGAGTTAAATTAGCTGCCAGGTTTCTGAGAGAATGTCAGGAAACCACTGGACAACTGAAGTTTCTCATCCAGGGTTTCACAGGACTTATAGCATCTGAGAGATCATTTCATTCAGCAGATTCATTTTACAGATTAGGAAACTGAGACCCCCCCCAAAAAATAATGTGACTTACCTGAAGTCACAGAGATTGTAAGCGGGAGAGTCAGAACTAGATTCAGACTCCAAATTTGGGGATTAAAGCAACAAAATGAACAATTGAGAATAGAAATGAGGAAGCTTTTTTTGACCTTCAAGTTCCCCAAATATCTGAACCCAAAGCCAGAAGTAGACTTGAAGGGTATCTGGTCCAAGTTCCTCTTAGTATAGCCCTGAGAAGGCATCATCTGAGCTCCACTCAAAGACCTCCAGAAACGCCTTCCTGGGGCCACCCACTCCTCTCAGGGCATCTCTGATCCTGGAGAAGGCAGAAATCTTCCCCAACAGCTCTTCATTCCAGTGTCTCCCTTCTCATAATGATTTCCTATTTATCCTGTATCTTTAGTTTGTTTACATCTTGTGTCACCCATTACATTCTGAGTTCCCAGAGAGCAAGAACGTCTTTTGCTTCCTTCTAATATCTCCAATGCTAAAGCATAGTCCTGGGCACATGGTGGGTACTTAATAAATGTTGAGTGACTGATTGATTATTCTCATCCATTTCCCTTTCTGGAGCCCCAGAAACCTTTCCTCAAGACTAATTTTTCAGGTGCTTGGTTTCCTGCTGCAGCTGGCATGGGTTTAACTATCAGGGACTTTTGTACTGCTTGTGAGGAAGCATAGTTTAGAGAGATCCCTGTCTCAGCAATCCAAGGCCCAAATTTTGCATCTGGTACTGATCCCTTGGCCTGTGGTGAGATCTAAGGTAAGGGACTTACCTTCCCTAGTTTTCAGGTGTTAAATAGGGGAGACCCAGAGGCTGCTCCCAGATCCTCAGATCCTGAGATTTCACCTCTTTCCTGCCTATAAACCATTTCTCTTGGCTGCAGAACTTACACCAAGCTAGGCCTGGTCTTTGGTCTGGTCCTAACCTTCTGGAAGCCCAGAATTCTGCAGAGTCACAACTCTGAGGTTGTCTGAGAGGTCCCCCCAGCCTCCGAGCAGGTGGTAGCCCTCCTACTCTGTTCCAGTCTGGATCAACCCCACCCCCCCACCCCTTCTGCCTTCCCTTTTGGTTAGAAAGGACAAAATCATGTCCCATGCTGAGAGCTGTGAGGCCTCGGGGAAAATAAATGTTCCTCCAGAGAAAGCATGTGTTCACCATGTTAGAAAAATATGGCACCCGACAGGGACTGGGCTGGCTTGGTCTGGGATAGGCTGACCTGGGATAGGCAGAGGGGGAAGGATGGGGGGATCCCCACACAGGAGGGGGAGCACTGAGGCCCCCAGACAACCCTTCTTCACAGGGGGTGGGGTGATGTCAGAAAGGTTGTTTTCTCAGATTTCACTGGTTTATTTATCCTGAGCCTGGGCCCCCATGTGGTCCAAGTTCCAGAAAGACTGTGAGCAAAGGCCACACACCACCAAAGTGTGGGGGGAGTTAGATCCTGGTTAACTGCCCCCCTCCCCCACCAAAAAAAACCCTCCCAGTCTCTGGTGCTTACTAAATGTTTGCTGACTGACTGATTAATCTTGCCTAGTCTTCTTCCCTTTTCAGGAGCCTCATAGACCCATACTCTAAACTAAATGCTCAGATTAGACTGCAGTAGACATTGTCCAATGGAAAGAAAAGAGAGGGAGGGCTCTCTGGGACCAGGCTACCTTCTGAACCGTTTAACCTGGGAGATCAAAGAGAAAGGGCTGAGGTCCTTTCTACTCTTCTGGATCCAGGATGGGTCTGTCTGAGCTTAGAATCAGTGTTGGAGATCCTCAGGCCATGGGGGAACGAGCGGGCCAGTGAGGGGGTAAGATGCTGGAAGGAGGAAATGTGAGGTCCCAACAGACAGGGTATGTAGGTAAGGACTCTCTGATAGATCTCCCGCTCCTGTCACTCACTAGCAGTCCCACCAAGGTCACAGTTCAGTGTCTTTTTCTTGGCCCTGAGCCCAGAGGCCAGATAAACACTAAGACTCAAAAAGGGGTCTCTAATTTTAATTATTGTCTTTTATGCTCTTCGGGTGGGAAAGACTGAAAGATACAGCTTAGAAAATAGGACAGTCAGTAGGGGATTGTGCTGTTGCACATTAAGATGCACACCCAGAGAATTTTATTAGCCATTTATTGAATGGCTAATAATAAAAGATCTGAAGCAGCTTGGTGGTTTAGTGGATAGAGTGCTGGGTCTCTCATCTTCCTAAATTCAAATCTGGTCTCAGATACTTATTAACTGTGTGACCGTAGGCAAGTCACTTAATCCTGTTTGCCTCATTTGAAAAATGAGCTGGAGATGGAAATAGCAAACCACTTTAAAGATCTTTCCAGTTAAACCCCCCTAAGGGATGATGAAGAGTAAGACACTATCCCAAAACAACTGAACAGCAGCAAATGATAAAGGATATTATTTTTATTCATCAAGCTCCAGACTCTTAAACTCAGCTAAACCCAATGTTTAAATGAACTAAATTATACCTTAAAAAATACAATTAATAATGAAGCACAAAATATTGACTTTTTGTGGAAACCTTCAGGGATTCACAGGCCCACTCTCAGATATTAAGTGGACTCTTGGAGGTCTCCAGGAATCTGGGCCTAACAATTTCATCATAACTGATAAAGTCATGAGTGGACAGCTTATCAAAGTTGTAAATGGTACAGAACTGGGAAGGACAGCTAAAAATTCTGAATGACAGAGATTCAAAAAAATTTGGAAAAGATAGAACATTAGGACAGATCGAATAATCTGATATTTAACTAGGGTCATTGTTGTGGTTCAGTCATGTCTGACTCTTTCTGGTCCCAAGGACCATACTGTCTATGGGGTTTTCTTGGCAAAATACTGAGGGTGGTTTGCCATTTCCTTCTCCAGTAGAACTAAGGGAAGCAAAGATTAAGTGATTTGCCTTGGGGGGGGGGGGGGAGTGCAGAAGCAGGGTTGTCACAAAGCTAAATAAGTCTCTGGGACCAGATTTGAACTTGGGTCCTCCTGATTCTAAGACAGGTGCTCTATCCACCTAGCAGGAGATGTAGAAATTATTGTTTTAATTTTCTATTATTTAAGGCAATGGCATTAAGTGCCTTGCCCAAAGTCACACAGCTAGGCAATTATTAAGTGACTGAGGTTGGATTTGAACTCGGGTCCTCTTGACTCCAGGGCCAGTGCTCTATCCACTGTGACAACTAGCTGGAGATATAAACACAAGTGTAAATAATGCCCACCCTCAAGGAGTTTGCAGAATAGCCAAAGAGCCAATAGGAACATATATAAATAACTCCTAATTCCATACAACACACGAGATCCTTTTGTGTGAGGGAAGTTAGTGAGACAAGGGAAGGTTTTCCAACAGAAAATAATATTGAAGTTATCCTTGAAGGAAATTGGGCATTCTAGGAGGTGGGGGTTGAGGTGAGAACAGAGGGTATTACAAGCATGGAGACAGGAGTGCCATGAGGAGGTAGTTTGCCTGGACCACAGTATGTGTGAAGGGGAGTATAAAATGAGTGAGATCTATAGTAAGACAGCTCTTTGTCTGAAGATCAGAGGGCTTTAGGGGACTGCAAACTCAATTTGAGTCAGCAGGGTAATGAGGCAGCCAAAAAAAAACTAGTGATTTTTAATTAATCTTAATTAATTAATCTCAATTACATTAAGAACTGGCAGAGCTTACAGCAACAGTCAGGTGATAATCCCACTGTCCTCTGCTCCACAACAGGCTTCATCTGGAGTCTTGAGTTTCCTTCTGGGCAACTCGTTTTAGGAAGAATAAAGATAAACTAGAGTGTATTCAGAGGAAGGAGATCAAGATAGGGATGGACTTCATGTGTGTAGTTGAAAGAATCTGGATGTTTACTTAGGAAAATTGGGGAGTGATAGGTTTCTCCCAGTATGGGATTAGTTTTGATCTTTGGGCCCCAGGTCACAATTAAGAGCGATGGGAAGAGTGGGAAAAGGGTGGCTATTTCACAGGGGCATATTTTGACTCAATTTAAGAGAAAACTTCCTGATAATGTTGTCCAGCCCTCCATGACCCCATCTGGAGTTTTCTTGGCAAAAATACAGGAGTGGTTTGCCATTTCCTTCTGCAGGTCATTTTATAGGTGAGGAAACTAAAGCAAATAAGGTAGAGTGACTTGCTCAGGGTCATATAGCTAGTAGGTGTTTGAGGCTGGATTTGAACTCAACTCTTCCTGATTCCAGGCTTGGCATTCTATCCATTTAGACGTCTAACTGAATTTCTGAAAATAGAGCAATACACAAAAAAAGAAAGGGCTTCCCTGAATAGTCAATTAAGCAATCAATCCATAATTAAGCACCTGCTAGGTATTACCTCCAGGCACCAGGGATACAAAGAAAGAAATGAAAGCCTCTGCCCTCAGGGAGGGCGTTTTGCTGGATTAAACAAACCAAGAGTTTAAAGATTAGAAAGACTATTTTTGTGGCCCTAAAGGCAGGAGAACCTGTGTTCAAATCCAGCCTCAAACACTTAATTACCTAGCTGTGTGACCTTGGGCAAGTTGCTTAAACTCATTGCCTTGCAAAAAAAAAAAAACGTTTTTATGGGGACAATTTGTAGATATGTTTGTTCTTTGTTTTCAAAGAAGACCATGACATCAGGAATGATGCCATGACAAGCATGTGAATTGGATTTGAGTGAGGGGGCTCTGTGCTAAGTCACCAGCCTCACTTTCTCCTCCAGAGTCATCTGGGTCCAGTGACCAGATAGGAATCAAGAAAACTGGAGATGGTCCTGGATGCGAGGCAGTCACGATTAAGGGATTTGCCCGAGGTCACACAGCTAGTGTCAGATTAAATTTGAACTCAGGTCCTCCTGACTTCAGGGCTGGTGCTCCACCTCTATCTAGGAGAAGATGCTAGCAGATGGTTTCTAGCTAGACTGCAGGTAGAAGGGTGGGTAACGCCTGGGAGAAGGAACAGAAAATGGGAGACAATATCAAGGATTTGGGATGTACAAGGGGAAGATAGCTCGGGGCAAATGTCCTCAATTTTCTCTGTAAAATGTTCCTTCCAATTCTTTGCTGGGAGGGAGGAGTCTTGGAGAGAAAAGAGAAAGTTGGAAGAGCTGCTATGGGGAAATGTTTTAGAGTCAGTCAGGAAGGAAGGTTGTCTTGTGGCTAGTGAGGCTCAGGCAAGTTCATAAAACAGAATATTGAAGTGAAACCAATCAGGTGATGGGGTGACTCAAAAGTAGGGTATGGCAATGTGGAAACGGGCAACTAGAAGGTTCAGTGGATTGAGTGCTGGGCCTTCAGCTTCAGACACCAGCTGTGTGACTCTGGGCAAGTCACTTCAATCCATTTGCCTCAGTGTCCTCATCTGTAAATGAACTGCAGAAGGAAATGGCAAACCATTCCAGTATCTTTGCCCAAATGGGGTCATGAATAATCAAACATGACTAATCGACAAAACAACAATGTGAAAACAGCAAAGAGATAAAGAATCAAGGGTTCGGAGAGTAGAGACCAGTGCAAAGGCAGGCAGGCTAACTATAGACTCAAGATTGGGAAAAGAGAGAAACATGGAGCCCCCCTCGCTGAGGATCTTTAAAAGAAGTCATCATTTACTAGACCCCTCTTCACTTGTGGGCTGAAATAGATGCGTCTGAGGTCCCTTCCCACTCCGAAATTCTGAGAAATGTTTGTGGAATTGAAATGTGGGAGACAGAGTAAGCTTTATGGAGGAAATTCCCTCAACTCAGTCTTGGAGGAAAAGAAGGTTTTTAATAGATATGTGGAGATAAAGAAATTCCACTGTCCAAGTAGAGGAGAGAGCCAGTTTGCAAAGAGGATGGAATGAATGAGATGTAGGAATCAGCTACTAGTCTGAGATGATGAATGTGTGCAATTGGCAGGAAAGGTGAGAAGCAACAATCTCAATGGACGGCCAGCCCAGAGACTGTCAGTCAGATACTTGCCAAGTGTGCCTGTGTAAGTCTGTGTGGGTCAGACCCCAAGGCCTGGAGGTGAGAAATCTATTCTGTTCTGGGAAACCAACTGAGCAAGCAATCTCAGAAGAATATAAGATATTAGAGGCAGAACAATTGAATCATGTAGGAATCTCTGGTTACTTCCTCTTGGCAGTTAATAATAAATAGTTACTAAGTCCTTACTATGTTCTAGTCTCTCATTCATTCTGGGCTATGATAAATACAAGTAAAACGAAAGACAACCCTGCTTTCAAGGAGCTTACATTCTAAAAGGGGAAGATAATACATAAAAGAAATACAAAAAACAAGAAGAGGAAGGTATATGGTGGCAAAGTTCAGAAAGTCAGAAGTCATGAGGAGAATGAAAAATGGCAAACATGGACCTCTTCCCCAAAATGGAGCGCACACCTCCCCAAGTGGAGTTCCCAAGAAAGGAACTCACATAGAGGAGGGATGAGAGGCCATTGAGCCATGATATCAAAGTCCAATCAAGATTCACAACAGTTATTCCACACTTTCTCTTTTCTCCCTCCTCCCTCCCAGCAAAGAATTGTGACTCAGTTTACTGAAAAAAATGAGCCCCCAAAGTAGAGATTCTCAGGAAAAGGGAAGAAATTAAGTGGCAGGGAGCTCCCTACTTCTAAAGGCAGCTCAATAGACATTGGGATACTCTCCTTGTCGAGATGTATTTCTTTGCAAAGAACCTAAATCTTCCTCTCTGTGACATCCTCATTTTTCTTTGTCCTTGGAGGCCAAGAAGGGCAAACGTAACCTTTCTTCTCTAGGACAACCAGCCCTTCAGATAGCTGAGGCAGGCAGGGATAGCACCTCCCTTGCCTGCCCAGGAGGATGGTGTCTCTCTTCGTTGCTGGCTTACCTCCCACTAATGAGCCCCTGAGAACCAGCACCCCCAGCTCTGTTTGTACTCAGGACAAGGTTTCCAATTTGCTCTGCCCTCCAAAGAGCTGAGAAGCTGCCAATAGCACTCACAGGGCATTATCGAGTAGAGGCTCTGGTGTCACCCCAGAGGACCCGAGGCAGGTAGGGGGTGAGAGGAGCAGCTCATTGACTGGGGAGATTTGCCTGCCTACTCTTTTCACAGAGTGGGCATTCCGGGAAAGACAGGATGGAAATGGGGGCTGGGGTGAATATAGACAAAGAGAAGGAATTAAGCCAAAGAGGTGAAGCAAGGGCCTGGAGGCACCCTGCCCCTACTCTTGGTCTTAACCCTAGCCTTGGACCAGCCTGACAACACCAGGTATATCCCCAAGGACTTCACCCAAAGCTTAAATTCAGGTCTAGGTCCCCAGATTTTTCCCAGGGTGAGGCCTTGGGGTTCCAGGACCAGACCTCCTTACAAGGACACATATCCTTTCACCAACCCTTAGGACTTAAAGCCCCCAGCCCAAAGCAGAATAGTGAGTCTGGCTACAGCAATCAGATCCTTCCCATTAGACAGATCAATACTCAGAAACTCACAAGCAGGCCTAGGGAATTGAGGAGAGAAGAAAAGGGAGGGGACAGCCAATGAGGGGGATAGGCAGAATGAGAGGGAGAAAGGAACTTAGTTGAATCTGAAGAGAAGACCTTGGAGAGACGGGAGGCAGCATGGTAGAACTGGGAATACCAGAGGACCCTAGATAGAACCTTGACACTTTGGGCAAGTCAGTGCCCTTCCTTGGACCTCCATAACCTCATCTGTAGAATGGAAGAATGATCTCTAAACTCCCAAAGGTTTGGATCATGGCACCATCTTTCGGGAGTCTGCCTCCCTTAGATCAACTGCCTACCAGGGCCAGAACCATCAGCCCTCTCTTCTTTTTCAAAGCCTCTATGGTACCCACCACTAAACCCCTCTTTCTTGTCTGAGAGATGCTTCTAACTCCTAGTTCTCATTGGTAGGGCTTTGATGAGACATAAACCCTGAGCCCAGTGAGTGACCAGATTGTTCATGGCTAACCCCAACCACTTCCCTTCATGGTCTCTGAGGACTCAATATAGTGCCCACCAGGGGAGGGATTTTCAAGAGACCCTGTCCTCTCTTCACAATTCATAAAATCGATGTAAATATCAATCAATTACCATTTGTTAAGCACCCACTATGTGCCAGTCACTGTCAAAGTGCTAACTGATGTCTATCCTATGGGATTTTTCATTATTTTCTTGGGTATAATCTCACCAATAGCACTTCAAGATCAAAGGGTATATAGTCAGTTCTGTGACTCTGGTGGCCTGTTTCCAAAAACTTCCTTGAAAAGATTTAAACAGTTTACAAACTACCAGCAGCATGTGAAATACTCCTTTCTCCATGTAGATATAGATATCCTTTATCTTTTTACCAGTTGAATGGATGGCAAAGTGCCCAGGTCATTCCAATGGTTTATGGGAAAGATGGGATTCTATCATCAGGATTCAGGAATAACTTGGTAGGCCAGAACACAGAGCAGAAGAAACTAAGGGAAGATGAAGCACAGACCCAGACTTGAAATTTCATGGGAACTATAAGGGGAGGAAGCTTCTCCCATCAAAGCAAGGCAGCATTTTCAATTTGGAGTTGTAGACCATTCCCTAAGTCAGAGAGGGTGAGTGATTTATCCCAAAACCGAACAAATTGAATCCAGGTCTTCCTGACTTGAAGAGGAGTCCTCTATCAATATTCCATGTCCCTTTGGGTAAAATAAAATGAAATTGAGACAAATGCTAAGTCAGAATTTGGGTTCAAAAAGCCAATTTCATTTGCACAAGATGAGGAGGTTTGACTGGACAGCAAAACTTTTAGTGAACTCAACCTGCCACCATCCCAACCAAAAATGCTAAGTGAACTTTAGACTCCATTATTGGTAGTATTCAGGGTGAGAGGATGATGGAGCCACTGTCCCCTTCCCTAACCAGAAGTGCTTCCTCACAACAAGCATTATTTGAGGGAAGCCACTATTAACTGGGCAGCATCCAAGAGGTGACCAAGATAAGGAAAGGTCTTAAATCCACTCCGTGTGAGGCTAGACCAAAGAAAATGAAGCTATAGAGTCTGGAGAAGAGAAAACCTAGAAGGGCTGGAGTCCCAGAGGGCAGAACTAGATTGGGAGAGGAGAAATTGCAAGGTGGCAAATTTAGGTTTCATATAGGAAAAAATGTCATCACAATGACTGAGGTCATCAGCAAAGGCTAGATGTTCACTTGTTAAATTCTCAGATCTAAGATTCTGTAGAATCAGAGTCATTCTGGAAAATCTGGGTTAAATGGTCCACCATAAGATCCACAAAGAAAGTGTTTTGGAGGTACTGATGAGGGTGAAATAACAGCCCATTGAACTGACCAAGAAAAGTCTGAAGCATAAGGTGACATTGGACTTATTCCCAAGGGGATGGGTGGATGGTGATGGGGGGACAGGGTGAAAGGCATTGTTCCCTCTCTTTCTTTCTTTTTTTTTTTTTTTTTGCAAGGCAAACGGGGTTAAGTGGCTTGCCCAAGGCCACACAGCTAGGTCATTATTAAGTGTCTGAGACTGGATTTGAACCCAGGTCCTCCTGACTCCAGGGCCGGTGCTTTATCCACTACGCCACCTAGCCGCCCCTACTACGCCACCTAGCTGCCCCTGTGTTCCCTCTCTTTCATGCATTTGTTGGTGTTGACATTGTTGATCGAGGTCATGACTAGTAAGGATGTTAGGGGAAGCCATCGGATGACTGTTCCTTCTCAAAGTGGAACAGCTCTACCTAGAAGCCAGAGTTGGTGCCTTATCTTTGGGGCCCTTTGTGTGACATTTCTCCCCAACTCAACTTCACCCTACTTAGGACCTCTGGCTTCTGTAGAGAGCCAAATGGAGAAGAGATCAGTAACTCTGGAGGCTAGAGGCCTAGGTGTGAATTCCAACTGGGCAGCAGACTCTCTGAGGCCTTAGGCACATCTCGGCCCCATTATGGGCCCCAGTTTCACCCCATCTTCCTTTTTGGTTTTCCATTACATTTTCCAGTCACCTTCACCTTGAGGGTACCCTCGAACCCATCTTAGACCATCACCCTCTACCTACCCCAGCCAGCCCTGTTCTTTTCTCCCTGCAGAGATGGCTTGACCTAGCTAACTATTCTGTCATTATTTCTTCTCTGCCCCCCACTTCAACTAGTATTCTTGGCCTCATGCTGTGTCTTTGGCCAGGACCCCACCTCCTGTGCCTTGGTTGTCCCAGGTTTGGCTATTCCAGCCTCATCCCTTGGCCCTGGCCTCTGGCCTACTCCCTTCCCCCCTGCACTGTCTGCTCTGGACCAGGGGGAGGGAAGACAGGCTCCCACCCCCCAACCAGGCCACTGCCTTCATTTCCCTTTGCTAAGCCTTTTCCAGTGAGTGATTTAAGGCCTTGATCAGACAAGTGCAGAGCCAAGCTTCTCAAGTCAGCACTCTGAGTAATAAGTGGGAAGAGGAGGCCATTGTCATATGTGTTCATTAGCTAGATCTATGGGCAGGGAGGGGAAGACAGAAAGGGAGGGAAGTGAGGGCATCCAGCCCACCCAGGGTGGAGACAGAGCTCTGCCATACCAAGAAGGGCCCCAGGGAGGCGGGGAGGACAGAAGGGGGCCCAGGGATGGGAACCTGCTAAGGGAAGAGCGGTCTGGAAGCAAGAAGGCTGATGGACTGGACTGGAGGGGGGGCGGGGTGTCCTTGAGATGGGGCGAGATAGTGTAGGATGGAACTGAGAAGACTCACCACCTTCTGGATGATGGGAAGTCAGGTATTTTCCTTTTTCACCTCCATATCTAGAGAGAAAAGTTAGGCCATATAATGACCATATAATGACCATAACTCCTATAGTTATGACAATATATGGATAACAGAACATCTTCCTCTGGCAAGCAGGGATCAAATTCATTCTAAACATATTATTCCCATTTTACAGATGAGAACTAGTTCATATCATGCCTGCTCATGGGGTTGTCCCCCATTAAAGGCCCTGCCCTGAGTCTCTTCTTTAAATTCTTTTGCTTAGTGATCTTATCAGCTCTCCACTCCACGTAGATGTATCCCAAAGCTAAACAGCCAGCCCTAGTCTCTCTCCTATGCCCGTGTCCAACCATCTCTTAGACATCTCAAACAGATGTCTCATAAACATCTTAAGCTGAATGTATTCCAAACAAAACTCATCTTTCTCCTTTCTCTCTCCCCAACTTTTCTATTATGGTAAAGGATACCACCATCTTTCCAGTTACCCAGACTCAAGATCTAGAGGTCATTCTTGGCTACTCACTTGCTCTCACCTCCTTCCCCTCACCATATGCAATCTACTGCCAAGGCCTGAGTTTGCCTTCATAGCATCTCAATTATGGACAAGTGATCATGGAGCCTTTAATAGCTCAATTGGGTGAGGGGGCAGGATGAGCCCATCACCTCCTGAGACAGCTCTCATATTTAAGAAAGTCAGATTTAAATTTGTCTCTTTGCACCATCCACTCTCTTGGTTTTGCCTTCAAGAGGCCAAAGAGAAGTATTCCAATCTACCTTCTATGTGAGTAAACACTTGAGGACAGCTCTCTTGCCTTCCCCCCCCCACACACACACACACACACATACACACAAGGCTCATCTTATTCAGGCTAAACATTTCCCTACTCCAAGCAGTCCCCATCCACCATGGGCTATCTGAGCTCTTCTCCAGACTCTTTGCCCTATGAACAATCTCCAGTTTATTGACATTCTTCCTTGAAAATGCAGTGCCCAACAGGACTTGGTGCTCCACATGTGTTCTATCCAGGGCAGCATATGGCGGAACTATCACCTTGGGTGTGAACCATATGTGTATAAAGAAGATCAGTACCAGAGATGAGGCCATCCAGGGACCAACTCACAAAATGCCTTCAGGGGACTGGGAAGGCGGGGGGGGGGGGGGGGCGAGGGAAGAGGGGAGGAGAGAGGGGGATGTCAAAGGCATCTTGGGCTTTATTAATAATGAAAAAGGCAGACAGGAAAAGAACATCACCCTAGCTGTCTGCTCTTCCTTCTGCACAAAAGCCATGGATTCATCTACACATAAATCGGGCACCCTCATTAAGAGTATTGGGAGGGCACAAGCAGGCTTTCATCTGCTACAATTAGCCCATTCTTGTAAGCCATTTGACAGTTAGCTGAAGGATGCTAAGAACCAAGGAAACACTCTGCTTATGGTTTGTTGATTATGAAAAAGCATTAGAGTAAACATTGCCTTGGAGGCTGTCTTCCCACAAGGTGTCTCCCATTCATCCATCAAACCTAGTGGAGGCTGCTTGAAAGATAGAACAGAAACAACCCCATTTGGTGACCCTATGATCGGAGGCATCAGGAGAGGTATAAATCAGGGAGAGGAGAGCTCATCACAGGTGTTCACCACTGGCTTTGATGGAGAAGTTGCAGGGCAAAATCCAAGGGGAGGGCAGGCTTCCTCCTTGAGGAGGGGAATATTCTCCAGATGCTTCTGTTTACTAATGGCCTTGTTCTAGTCCCACAAATCATCCTGGAAGAGACCACTTGTCACATCAAGGAATCTGGTCTGATCAGATCATTCAGGAGATTATCTAGTCACCTAATTATGACATTCAATTGGATAAATCATCTATAGAATGAATAAAAATTAGTTCATGAAACATCATGTAACCTGCACCTCAAAAAACGCTGGAGCTTCAGATACAAGGAAGCAAGTCAGTCTTTGCCCCCACCAAGAGGCTATAGTCTAGTAAAGGAAGACAGTATGTATGGGGAGGAAGAGGGCAGGGTATTGGCATGGGCATTTGGCCAGTGAAGTCAGAGGGCATGGTGATGGGAATCCTAGACATTGTTGGTTGGCAAGCCCTTTTCAGAAATGGCGCTATTGAACTGATTATGGTTCTTAGTGCCAGCATTGCCAAGGGGGAGGAAAAATGGAATTGAATGCCAGGCTTGCATCTGCACTGATCTGAGACTTCAGGTCCCAGAAGGAGGCTGGAGTACAGGTGCCATGGCTTGGAGTTGACCCAGAAAGGCCATGCCCATCGTGATATTTATCTAGAATAGACAGAAACATGAGTTGGACCCAGAATTCAATAGGAAGAGGAACAAATTGGGAAATTGAAGGCTCCTTCAATGACCCTGATCTTTTCCAAGAAATAAAAGTCTATCTTTTAATATTTTTTATTTTATTTTTTGGGGGGGGATGGAGTTTGCAAGGCAATGTGATTAAGTGACTTGCCCAAGGTCACACAGCTAGATAATAACTAAGTGTCTGAGGTCGAATTTGAACTCCTCCTGACTCCAAGGTTGGTGCTCTATCCACTGTGCCACCTTTTAATAGCAAAATTTTCATAGATTGGTATGGGTGAATAAAATTGTTTAGAGACCACTGTCAAATACTCCCCATCTTTCCCACAAGAAAAAGTGTGATAGCTTACACACACACACACACACACACACACACAAAGGATTTAGAGCTGGAGGGCACTTTAGAGATAATTTTATTCAGACCCATGTTTAACAAATGAGGAAACTGAGGCCAAGAGAGAGTGAGTAATTTATTCAAGGTGGCATAAATGGGAGGATCTGAACTCAAACCCTATCATCCAAACCAGAATTCTCTCCTGAACTCAAGGCCCTTCTATCCCTCTTCTAGCAACAATCCTTCAATACTTCCTGGGTCATTCCTAGTCAGTGTGTCACCCATGCTGCCCCTTGTTTTGCTGGTGTAGAGAGTAAACCTTTTCCAATTATTGTGGATGTGGTCAGGTGTGGTGACTAACCAGGGCTTTTGATTAACTATTATTAGTTCACAGGAAGGGTCCAATGGGGGAGAGGGAGAGATGCAGTGGGAGGATATTCAGAAATTATTGTGTTGTAAAAGACAAAAGGCATCCATGCATCGATAACCTTTATTGGAAGTAAGGGAGGGCAGATACCATTTCCTAGTAAGTCAAAATGTTCTAGATTTCACAGAACCACTGAACTGTAGAGGTTTTGAAGTCCTTCATTCAAGATGACACTCCCCCAAAAGAAAGATTTATCAGGCATAGGCAGAGTATTTGTGTTTGGTCTTTGAAATCACTAGGTCTTGGGAGGAATGGGAAGCCTAGGGGGAATGAAGGAAGGAGGAATATGCACCCCGGTGGTGTTTCAGTCAGCTGTGACCCGGGAATCAAGTTTCCTAGTTCTTAGATGGGCCCCTTCACTTTTTCCTCTTGGGACTTGAAGTGAGCCCTTCTCCTTCATTGAAGCTGGGCAAGGCAGAAAAGCCTTCTGCCAAGAAGGAACGTGGTACCATCTGAAGCAGATAGGCTTGGGTCCCAGCTTACTAATAGTGAGACCCAGGGAGACCTTTCACTTCCTCTGGTTTCAGTATCCTCAGCTATCAATTGGAGATGATGATGATGGTGATGACAATGATAATAAACTATATTTCCCCAAGGCTTTAAAGTTTATAAAATACAAACATTACCAGCCCCATTTTCCACCTGGTAGAATGAAGCTTTGGAATATAAAGGGCCTTCTAGATCCTTAGATCCTAAGTGGGATCTGAGGATTGTTGCCCAGCAATGATATCACTTGGGCCTGAATGAGAACCATTGACCTCTTAGTGAATAGGCAGGAACCTGAGATACCAATCAGGTTACAAAACCAAGGATGAGAAAGGATTAAGGAGAGACACACAAAGTAAACAATACAGTTTTTACTCAAATGTAGGACTCAAACCCAGGACTCCTGAGTCCACATCAAAGAATCAGTAAGTGGAGAGGGATGGAAGGATCCTAACTGATAATCAATGGCTGCTGTGCCATTCTGTCCTGTCCTCCCCTCCACTTCCCTCCCAGGGTACTTTGCAAACCTCAGAGCCACTAGAGCTCACCATTAGCATCCTTAGACCTTGACTAAGAGCTGCCTGACTGCCAGGAAGGTTCCACTTCCCATCACCTGGCCTAGAAGCTCCTAAGATGAAACAGTGAGTGGGCAGCAAGGGCAGAGATAGAGGCACAACAGGGAGAAGGGGCTCACTGGAAGTCCCTGGTCAAGCCTGGGGTTCTAGAGGGGTTGCTGGGAAGCCCCTCTGTTAGTAACTGTGAGGTGGGGTCTTTCTGACATCTGCCTGCCTCCCTCCAATCCCTCCTCCATCCCCGCCTCTGGTTTTGACATCTCCATTCTCTGCCACCACCGCCCTCCCTGCCTGGGTTAAATATAGTGACCGACTTTGGAGGTGATTAGTAATAAAAATTTAACAAGCATCCATATGTGCGTCTCCCTGTCACTTTTATGAGGCCATTTGCAGGGGAGAGATATAGGAGTGCCTTCAGTCTTCCAGCCAACCACTCCAATAAGACCGAGCTCGGTTCCCCCTGGCCATTGGTGGGTGGGCAGAGGGAGGGACCAGGGCCAGGGGCCACCAGGTAGGGAGGAAGCCAGTGCTGACCGAATCACCCCAAAGATCCCCTCTCCTAGGGTCTGGGAACCCCAGAGAGAAGACAGTTCTGAATTTAGGACCAGAAGCTCTGAGTTTGGGTCCTCAGACTAGTGATTAATCCTTTCCAGGCCTCAGTCTTACAGCATTCAGAATCAGAAGGGATTCTCCTAAAGAACTTTCTGGAGGAAAAAAAAGATCTTGCCAAATCCCATTGATGGCCCACCTGTGTGTCAGCTGCCTGGGAGAGCAGAAGCAACCAGGGAGGGTGATTGATCCATTGCAAGGTCTCGAAAGGCCCTCCGAGGTCTGCTTGGGATAGAAAGGTAAACTGTAGTGCCTAGATCTGGAAGGTCTGAATCCTCTTCAGATGGTAGATGCTCATCTGCCAATTCACCTGGACAATGGCAGGTTATCCACACCCATGGAGCTCCCAGGATGTGGCTACCTCTCCTGTCCCTATAACTTATGATCAGATGTAGTGATTCTCATTCCTCAGTCTGAATTCTCTGCATCCACAAAGGGGCCTTGGAGAATTCCTATTTATTTTCTTTCCAAGCAGAGGCCAAATCAAGATATCTTAAGGCTTTCCTGATCCCCTCTCCTCCCCTCCCCCAGCCTTCGGGGCTCTCTACCTTACCTTGAATAGCTGCCTCGTATTCGTGTAAGCATTATAGCTCCAGCCCTCCCCAACAGAGCACATGGCTCTTAATAGTCATATCACAAATAACGACTGACTAATTGGCTGAGCCACAAGAACCCTCTAGAATGTAGCTCTTGATTGACAGAGGTGGCACCATCTCCACTACTCAGCATAGTAGCTTTGTATAGAGTAGGTGCTTAATAAGTGCTTGCAGCATCAAATGAGTTATGAGGAAAGTGCTCCCTGGCCCTCCAGTTGCAATCCAAGATGGTGTTTGCCCTCTTGGCCACCAAGTCACTCAGTTGCCTCAAAGGGAACTTGGAGTCTGAATCCCTAGGGTGTGGCCAGCCTTGGAGAAGTCTGTCTGTCCCCCCCACAGACTCAGGGTCCCGTGTTTTCCAGACAAACGGCTGCCAGGCCATGCCTCCGCCCCCTTGAGGACATCTAGCCAGTCTCACCGTGCCGTTTCCAGGTGAGGGACAGGACTGGTCAGTGTGACTAGGCTGATCCCACAGCCAGCAAGGGATGGAGCTGAAACTCAGACTGGAGTCATTTGTGGCCAAATCTAAGGGACTCCAGCTCTGAGTCTAGAGTCAGGAAGACCTGAGTCCGAATCTAGCCTCACTTACTATGTGATCCTGGGCAAGTTTCCTTATCTGTCAAATTAAATGGCAAAATACTTTAGTATTTTGTCCAAAAAAAAAAAAAACCCATGTTGGGGCGGCTAGGTGATGCACTGGATAGAGCACTGGCCCTGGAGATAGGAGGACCTGAGTTCAAATCCAACCTCAGACACTTAATAATGACCTAGCTGTGTGACCTTGGAGAAGTCACTTAACCCCACTGCCTTGCAAGACAAAAACAGAAACATGGGGGGGGGGGGTCATAGGACTGGACAACAAGGTCTCCATCCACTTCACAGTACCACTTTTCGAGGCAAGAAGGTCTGGGTCAAGATTACTGGGCAAGGGCAGGTCTCCTGGGCAACCAGTATCTCCTTCTTCAAAGGCACTGCCCTAAGGGAGTTCTGGGCTGGGGAGCCGGCAGCACTGAGCAGGCATTTTGGAAGCACCTCTCGGCCAGGAAGGAGGAGAGCTTTAGAACAGTCTCCTATAAGCCCGCTTTGCACCTTTCGGAGCCGCAGGTCACATGTCTTTGAGCCACCCAGCTCAAGGGGCCAGAGTCCAGGCCTGAAGGAGTCCTCACCTTGGCTGTGTCCCTCGGCTTCCCTTCCGTAGAGTTGTGTCCTCCAGCCTAGAGTTGCTGTGAGTTGTCCCAGAGGGTCCGAAGCCCCAGAATGAAGAGCTGGGCAGGGGAGGGAGGAAGGGGGGAGGTCAGAAAGGCAAAGTTTCTTGGAAGGTGAATTATCAGAGGGACCAACACAGGCCGGGCAGGCCCTCGGCAAGGGAGTAATAGTGTTAGAGAGTAAAGCCCAAGCGGAAGCCCGACCACAGAAAGCTAGGTTAAAGCAATGAGCACCACTAAACCTACCCTCGGGAGGGATGGGCAGCCCAACACTCAGGCGAGCGGGTGGCGGCCCCTCTGCCCAGCCAATCCTTCATGGTAGCTAATGCCAGAGCCTAACGCAATTAGCCCCTCCACCTCCTTGGGGGAGTCGGGGTTGCACAGAGGACGAGCATGCCCCGAAGCTCCTAGGCTCTGGAAGAGAGGGAGAAGGGCAAGGGGGGGGGCGGAGGCTGGCTAGAAAGCCAGCCCAGGCTGAGGCCCTCCCCATGGCAGGGAGGGGGCTGCTCCAAGGGGAGAGCCGGGAGCCTGGGATCCCCTAGGATTAGCAAATAGCTCTATCAGAGAGAAGTTGCCTGGCCAAGGGAGAAGTCAGGGGGCAGTTCTGGGAGGGGGCAAATGTAGCACTTTTAGGGAGAGACCCACTGTGAGGGAGAGAGAAAAGGAGAGGGGAGAGTGAAATAGGCTGAGTGAGAGGAGAGAAAGAAGGAGAGATGGGGGAGGAAAGAGAGAAGAGAGAGAAAACAGAAGGAGCAAAAGAGAGAGAGGGGAGAGAGAGAGAGAGGGAGAGAAGAGAAAAAGAGACAGAGAGAAGGAAGAAAGGATAGGAGGGAGACAAAGACAGAAGGAGAAGAGGAGGAGAGAGAAGGAAAGACAGAATGAGAGAGAAGGGAGAGACAGAGGAGAAGAAAGAGAGAAGAGAAGGAGAGAAGGGGAAAGAGAGGAGAAAGGGAGGGACAAAGACAGAGGGAGAAAGGGGAGAGAGACACAGAGACAGGAAGAAAGAGGCAGTAGGAAAGAGAGAAGACAGAGGAAGAGACAGTAAGGGAGAGAGAGAGACAGACAGACAGACAGACAGACAGACAGACAGGCAGACAGAGAGACTGCCCTGTTGGGGAGAGTTCAGCACTAGGAGAAAGAATTCTCACCTTGAGAGAGAACCCAGTTTGGGGGATCATGGGAGAGAGGATATGGCAGTGGGGACAGAACCGGGCAGGAGGTGAAAGAACTCAGGAGGGGACATCGTGACTCTAGGGGTGGCAAAGGGGCCCTGACTATTCACTAAGGGCACCGGAAGAACAGGGGGAGGGGAGGGACAGCAGGTCCTAGCAGGGAGGTGAAGGGACCTGGCAAAGTTTTTGCTAGGGAGCCTAGAAGCCTTTGGCATCCAAGCAGGAGCCCAGCTAGGCCCCATCCCTGCCCTCTTGCCCTCGCCCACAGCTGGAGCTCCTGCCAGCGGCCTGGTGGCTCTGGCTCCATCCCTCCATCCCTCCACCTCTCCCCCTGCCTCCCTCCCCCTTCCACATGGATATAAATGGAGGCTTCAGCTGCCTTTAAATAGCGCTATCTATCAGAGGGGCTCCCGCTGCCTATAAATCTGCCCGGCCGATGGCTCCCTAAGTGGCCTGATCCGGAGCTGTTTCCGGCGAGGTGTTCAGTTACTGAGGAAGGGCCCCGAGCCCCCTCCCTAGGGGGCAGGGACCCTTTTTGTCATCTGGTAATTGGCCTTTTTTCACATGCACTTGGTCCAGAGGAGGGAGGGCAGACCCCTCCTTCCAGCCCCTAACCCGATTAGCATCGACTTTCCGAGGGGCCAAAGGGCCGGGCCCAACCCTGGAGAGTAGAATCGAGCTGTTGGTTCAACATGGGGGGCGGGAGGGCCGCTTAAACAGACACTGAGGGGACTTAATGAGAAAACCCAATCTCATAACAGTCCTGTGGCCCCTAGAAGGAATTAGCAGAGAGAGCAAGGGTGAGGTGAGGTCAGGGGATTGGAGTAATGGAAGAGACCTTAGTTAGAGTTCATCTAGCAAAGCCCTTATGGATGAGGAAACTGAGGTTCAGCGGGAGGCAAAGTCCCTGTCTGAGGTTATGCAGGGAGTGACAGAATCTGTACTTGAACCGGGGGGTTCTTTCCTCTGAACCTAAGTCCCTCACTAAGTCCCCCCTGAGGGCCAAAGGCCATGTGCTCCTGGAGAGCAGGTGGGCAAGTTGAGGACTAGGGACTCCTAGTTCCCATCATGCCCCTTCCCGGGACTCAGCATCCCTCCCCGAAGTTCCTCCAGGTTTATTAACCTTTTTTTTTTTACCCACAACCCTGGGAGACAGGCCAAGGTTGTGTTGTTATTCAGTCATTTCAGTCACGTCCTACTCTTTGTGACGGTACTTGGAGCTTTCTTGGCAGACACTGGAGTGGCTTGCCATTTCTTTCTCCGTCTCATTTTATAGATGAGGAAACTAAGGCAGAGTGAAGTGACTTGTCCAAGGTCATCCAGCTAGTGAGTGTCTGATGCTGGATTTGAATTCAGGAAAAGGAGTCTTCCTGACTCGGGACCACCTAGTGCCTGTCATGGTTTATCATCCCCATTTTGCAGATGAGCAAACTCTGGCTCTTTAGGAGAAGAAACAGACTAACTCAAAGGCATGTAAGTAGTGAACAAACCTGGCTCCAAGTACAGGGCCCTTTTACTACTTCACACACCTCCAAGTGTGAGAACTGGAAGGGACTTTACAGATCACCTAGCCCAACCATCCTGTCTCTCCCCAAGCCCAGAGACTTAGGTCCCACAGTCGGTGAGTTGCAGAGATGGGATTTGAGAGCACTTTAGTTTTCCTGCCATGGACAAGCCCTCACTGAGCAGCCAAGGCCCAAGCTCTGTCTAGGGATGAACTATAGGGGTGTCCCGGGGGCAAGAAGCTATTAGCTCATCTATCCCATCCCTATCTCATCGATGACTAACCTAATTTGGAGAGCAGTCACTGATGGATGTGCCCCCTTAGGGAGAGGCTAGAGCTGTTAAGATTATCCCCATCCTTATATGCTCCTCAGAGACCTGCCTGGGGAGGCACTACAATGCCCTTGAAGGCCACCTCAGTGGCCTCTGGCCAAGTGGACATTGTAGACACTCAGAGCAACCACCCTGGGTTGAAGGATAAGCTGCTTCTGCCTCCCCCTTCTTCCTGCCCCATCTTCCCCACACCCAGAACCAGACTTGGGTGCTTGGGACCCTAGAACTGACTGACTGTATTGAGAGTGAAAATGACTGATGTTGTCCAATGTCGAGGAGGGGTGTTGTTATGGTGACCTTTCATCGGGGCTTATCTGTTTTCATATTTCATATTAATTGATAGGGTCCAATCTCTTTAAACAAACTAAGAAACAGTTCTGGAATGAGTCTCCCAGATAGCAAGTGAAAGAGTAGAATTCAAGCTTAGGTACCCACTGCCCTGCATCTCGACTATCCCACACTACCCTTCTGCTCACCATTATTTGATTCAACAGTGATGATGTGTTAGATTTGTGGAATAAAATTTCCCTGTTTGTATGGTATGTTTTGGTATGGACAAAATGGCCCCTGCAAGTCTCTCCCAACTCTGAGATCCTGTGATTTTGTGATTTTTAAGCAAAGTACCCTCTCCCCAGGTGAACGTGTAGGGCTTGTTCTAAAGAACCATACTGTAGAATGATACGAGTCCTGAAGAGGGGCAGACAGATAGTGAAGGCAGGGTGGAGAGGAGACGAGGAAAAACAA
The DNA here is from genome assembly GCF_037893015.1 of Macrotis lagotis. Lineage (NCBI taxonomy): Eukaryota > Metazoa > Chordata > Mammalia > Peramelemorphia > Peramelidae > Macrotis > Macrotis lagotis. The sequence continues at coordinate 33,242,780 of NC_133659.1, read as the reverse complement.
GAGGCAAGGTATGGATGGTAAGTGGCTAATGGCCCTGGGAGCCACAGGCATGTGAGGAAAACCAGCACACCACACTACACCTTGATTTCCAGTCTAATAAGAATGGACTTTTACAACGAGACTGTTCTTCCTTGGTTGAGCTGAGATTTCCTTTCATTCCTAAGTCCCAAAGCCCTTTCCTTTTGTGTCGTCTGCCATCTAAACTAATCTGAAGTTACTGTTTTACTGCTTGCTTCAATAAATGTTTGCTCACTAACTGTGATTATCTTTTGTGTAATAAGGGTTTAGTGAAATGGGAGCTAAGCTGGCCAAGATCAAACTAACTATGACCCTCCTTATATGGGGCAGGACTACTTCCCACCCAGAGCAACCAGGGAAAGCAGTTTTTATCCTGAACCCGCAACCCTAGACTGCAGATGTCTGATGGTAATAGAGAGATATGATTTTAGTCCAATAGGCCTCTTGAAGATAGGAGAGTGAAGTGATTACTCACTGATGGCTATCCTCTTTCTTTCCACAAAGAGAGAAATGGAAGTGCTCCTTAGAGACATCAGGACTTTGTAGGTCCATCTATAATTCCATGTTCCCTATATCACAGATTCCTGGGGCTTACTTTTAAACTATTCCAGACACATTTACCATGGGCACCTCCACACAGCACACTTTTGTTACTGGGACATTCAAGTGATCTGCCAGAAAAAAAAAAAGCAAGCTGGGGTAGATCCTATCAACCCAGAAAGGCTCTGAGTTGGAACCATTGGTGCCTACTTGCTGATTGAGGAAAGGACGGCTTAGCAAAATTTCATGGGTTCATCACCAGCTTGGCTGCTAAAGGAGAAAAGAAATCCTTGGTCCATAGTGATACTTCAATATTGTCCACTCTGTTTTAGAAGGTCTATGATTGAATTCTTTATCTCTGAGAGGAGTCCTCACACTAAGTCTAGCATTCTTCAAGTTTTGAAGTATGTTCTCAGGACAAGGGAATGAAAAGGAAAAAACCTCCATGGTCTTTCTCTTCAAGGAGCTTACAGTTTGATGTTTCATATACAGAGACAGCAACAATAGAAGGGAGAGTATGATGAGGGAAAAAAGAGAGATTCAGGGAAAGTGCTCATGGGAAATTGGCTAGAGAAGTCTTGCAGACTATTCTTTGTAACACTATGACTGAGGTGGGGGTGGGGGAGAAGAAATGACTCTAAACAATGATTCTTTAGCAGAGAGAAGGGAAAGTGAAGAAGAGAGTGAACACATCACAAAGGAGATCCCTCCACATTTCCTATGCCCCATTTCCCCCCAAGGCTCTGAGGAGAAGGAGAAGAGAAGCCACCACCTTCTCCCCACCCCCAAGTCAAGGATCAGGAATTCAAGGTTCAAGGGGGCTCGCACAGAGGAAGTCTGATATATTTCTGATTAGTGTGGTGTATATTTTTGGAGAAGGCATCCAGTTGAAGGGGAAACATCTCCAGAGAAGAGAGAGAGATTTAACACTGAAGTGTTTTCCAGGAGCACTGTCTCTGGTAGGGGGTTCAGAGCTAACAAAAAGGTAATTACAGATATTTTTATACTACTTCTCAGAATGGAGGAGTATTTGTACTGAGAAACCACTCTGAACAAGATCAGGAGTGGGGTGAGGGAGTGGTTAAATAATCCTCATCTCCTGATGCCATTAGCCAAAACCCAAAGTCGATGATGGAGGGGCTATGCCAAGTTGAGCATCTTATTGGCCAGCGGTAAGCCTCCAATCTCCCTATCAGTCTGTCTATCTGTCCTGGCCAAAACATAGACATTTCCCTTTTCCTTTAGTTCAGCCAATTTTCCAAAAGCAAAATGCTGTTTGGCATGCCTTTATACAGGCTGCTCCCCATGTCTGGAAAGAACTCCTTCCTCATCTCTGCCTGACTTAGCATCCCTAATTTAACTCACATGCCACCCAGACATGGTGTCACTAGATGTCTTTCCAGATGCCCAGTGCTCCTGGGGCTTGCTTTTAAACTATTCCAGACACATTTACCATGGGCACCTCCACACAGTACCCTTTGATACTGCATTGGGACATTCTTGGTGCTCCCTCCCTGCTAAAATTGCCGTGTATTTATAAATCCGGAGGGAGGGGGTCATCTTTTCGGTGAAATGTAAGCTCATTAAGGGATTATCATTTTTGTTTTAGTCTTTGTATTTTCAAGTCTTTGCCAAGTGCTTTCCACATGGTAGATCTGAGTTAAAATGAATTGAGCCTGAGAGCCAGCTTCAACCCAACAAGTGTATACTAGGCGTCTTTTGTGTATAAGGCACTATCCTAGGTGCTGATATCCAAAGACAAAATCAATAGAACCCTTTTCCTCTCGAAGCTGATGGTCTATTGTCTTACTCAACGAATCTCAACGGTTGCCAAATGTTGTCATTTCTTTCTCTACATTACAATATTCTTCCCATTTTTTACCTCATTCACTTCTCATTCAAATTCTCCCTACCTCCCTCCTAATTGATCTCCTTGCCTCAAGTCTCTTCCGTCCTCTTCCCATCCTCCCCTCAGTTGCTTAAGTATTTTCCCTAAAGAGATAATCTAACCATCTCCCCCCACACACACTCAGTACAATCAAATGGCTCCTTATTACCTCTAGAATCAAATAGAATGTCTCTGTTTGGCATTTAAAACTCTTCATAACTGCCTTCCCCTTACCTTTCTCTTCTTTTCACACATTATCCCTCTCAATGCACTTCACAATCCTGCCTTCTTACTGGTCCCTACACATGTTTCTCTAGCTCCTGTCTTCCTCCCCACCCATGCCTAGAATGCTTTACTATCTAACCATCTCCTAGAGTCCCCAATTTTCTTTAAAGTTTAGTTTAAGTGCCAGCTTTTACAGGTCTCACCACTACCACTGGAACCAGCTTCTCTAAGATTACCTTCTACCTTCTCTAAATTTATCTTATATATACCACTTCATATGCCTGTTTCTACAACCACTGATAAAGCACCCAGCCCTGGCTCCCCTTCCTCCCCTTCCTCATCTTTGGTGATCCTGTTCTCAATAACCCCTCCTTCAATCCTTGGCTATCCCTGATCCCACCTTTTTACTTCAGAAACTTATAGCATGTAGGCAGACCCAAGAGGGCTAGAAAGTATCCTTTAACAAAGATAGGAAAGAAGTGCTCTACATAAATTACCCTGACTTTCCTTCCCCTCTTCCTTCTTATCTCAGTGAAGGGTCAGGGATTTTTGAGGCTTTTAGCAAAGACAGGAGTTTCCTGGATGGGCTGGGAATCCAAGTATTCCTATAGGGGAAGGCAGGCAAGGTGACCCAAGTAGAAGTCATTGCTCCCATTTCTTCCCTCAGGGGCCATGCAAGATAAATTGAATCATCCTTTTGCTTCCTCTGTCAAGTATAGCACTTTGCCCAAAGAAGGTGTTTAATAAATGCGTGTTGAATTTAATTGAATTGTATTCCATATGACAGGCCTATCATGTCTCCCTTGGCTCTTCTCTTCATACCAAACCAGTCTTCATCCACTCCTTTTCCTTGTTCCTTCCCTCTGAACTCACTTCAGCTCCTCTATATTTCTCCTCCAGTGTGCCTCATCATGGAGCATGTGGAATGTGAGCTGGGTCTTAGGAAAAGGAAAAAAATTGTGGCTAGATGGAGAGCCAGAGGCACATAGGAGATTGAAGGCAAGGGATAGGATGTAAGCCAAAAGTGTGGAGATAAGCAAAGGATAGACATGTGCAAGGTCCATGCAAAGGCACTAAGAGAGGTGAGGAGAAAGGGGAAAGGAGAGTGTAAGTAGGTTATATTAGACTGGAGTAGATCTCTACTCCCTGACATTGGGGAGCTATGGAAGGTGTTTGGTGAGGGAAGGAACCAGCAAGGTTTAGCACTAGGAAAGAGCAACCTTGGGAGCTCAGTGGATCTGGGGGGTTAAGAAAAAGACTAAAAACCAAAGTGTTCATATGCTTTCTGCCTGGAACCTACAAGATGGCTAGGAGAGCAGGCCCAGCAAGGGCGCTGTCTCCCCAGCAAGGGCGATGCTTCCCCCTCCCCCTCCCTGGACTGGCCTGGACAACCCCTTCCTCCCTCCCCACTGCCCCAAAATTATTATAAAGAATTATTGCCATTGGGACGTCTTCCCCACTGGAAGGAGCAAATCGCCTCATTCATAATTTATACCCTCAATTACTATTAATAAAGAAATATTTCAGCAGCAAATCGCCTGGGAAAATCGTACGTAACGTTGCATTAACATTCTATTTGAACATTTTCATCACATTTGTTATAGAGTTAATAAGAGGGATACGGTCCCCTGACTTCTTCATGAAATTATGGGCTGACGATGATAGTTTAATCTTTTAGACTTTATCTAATATATTCACTTTACTAATTGAGCCATCCGAGAAGCAGTTAGAAATGTCCTTAAACAAGAGTGGGGCCGGGACTCTGCTCCCAGAGTCATGGCCCACCCAAACAGGGCCCATTGGCGGTGTGCTCCAGGACAGCTTGGCTCAGCCTGGGGCCAGCCTCCACTTGTGCTGAACCTTGAGCTTCGTGACCACTCAACAGGCACCAGCCATTCAAGGCTGAATCACAGATGCTCAAGAAAATCTCTAGTCCAACCCAAACCTGAATATCTCCTGAACTGCAGCTTTGACAAATCATCGCCCACATATACTTGGAGGCCTCTATTGTTTAGAAACTCAAGACTGTCCATTCCACTTTAATATATGTCTATTAAAAAGTTTTTCCCCTACTGGAAAGCTAGAATGTTGAGTAGACAAGACAGAGAAAGGGAAGGGTGGAATGAGAGAGAGAGAGAGAGAGAGAGAGAGAGAGAGAGAGAGAGAGAGAGAGAGGAAGGAGACAGAAAAAGAGAGAAAGGCTAGAGAGGAAGTGTGTTCATAGCACCTTTCATTCAATCAACATTGTCTACCTAGTTTGCCCAACCCTAGGCCTTGGAAATAGAGGGGAGACTCTGGGTTGGATACTTAACCTTCCTGAATCTTGCTCTCTCCCTTTGAGCTCCAGGAGCCTTGTGAGAACAGAATAGTATCAGGGAAAGGAAGATTATGGCCTCTGTGACTACTTCACTTTCTTCCAACAACCCTCTCAGTGATGTGCGTAGCACACAGACTACTATCATCCTCTTTTACCGAGGAAGAAAATGAAGTTCATGGAAAGAGTTATATGTAGGCCTTTTCCCCACTGCCAGTGGCTGAATGAATAATGAATTGGGGAAGAGACGATTTCATATCTAGCAAAAGACCACCATGAAAATCATTACAGATTATACATCAACATTAGATGAAGAAAAGGAAGAAAAAGTTTACAAAGATCCCAATTCAACCCTTTAAACTAAATTTTTATATATATCATGACTTTGTTGCAATGGAAAAATAGCATAAATTTCTGAAAGGAATAAAAAAAAGCCAGTGACTTAGAGAGTCAACAGAAGGTTTATGTCTCTTTATCACAAATAGTATCTTTAGTGAAAAGAATTGAAAAGCACTATACGTTATGGCTGCCATCACAAAAAATAAATTGATTATATTTTTTTAACAGACAGGAAAAAACTTGTTACTATGTGGGAGTCATTCTTGAATCATCTGTCTATAAACAGCCAGACCATTGTTAAAAGAAAGCTTAAAATTAACACCAAGCTAGAAGATAGGATAATTTTGAGAAGAAGATACAATTTGTGCTTAAAACAACTCTAACATGATGTTTAAACAAGTTATTGGGGAAGGAAAAATGGGAACTAAATGGAGGAAGGCACATAGCGACTGAATCTGACAATTTTACACTAAAGTTTAATTGATATAAATCAATTTCCATAACAAGGAGACTAAGAGAGAGTCCAAAAGTCATATCAGCATGCAAGCCAAATGGCTTCCTTGCCAGACAGAGAGATGTGGCAACCAAGAGCAATACTGCTTCAGAATATACACTCATTTGTAAATTCTTAAAAAAAGAAGGATGTTGGAAGATTGCAAAGAGTATCATCTCACAAAATAGAGAGAAGTCAAAGAGGGAATGACCAGTTTAAAGAAAGCTTGGCAAGAAAGCCAACTAAGCAAAGTCATCCCAAGGGTATTTAAGGAAGGACAAAATGGACAAGAGGTAGAGGCAAAATGAGACTTTTGTAGCTGATTCTTTTCACTATCAAAGACATGGAGCCACCATCCTTGGACTCTAGCATCTAGCACTCCTGAATATGCTTTTAAAAGTAGAAATGGAACGAAGGGAAACAAGGATGGAAAAGGTATATAGACCACCCCCAGTACACATAGAAGTTCTATAGTGGAGGCTAAAAAAAATTTAGAGGGTTTCCAGGGATAGATAGATCAATAAACAGATAGATAGATAGATAGAAAAAGAAAGAAGACTGCCAAACATACCTAAAGTAAAACTATATAATTAACTGAGTATAGAGAATATATATGATCCTACTATGGCTATTCGTTATTGACTAGAAGCTGCTAGGAAATCTGATATATAGTGTTGGACCTCGAGTCAGAAGAACTGAGTTCAAATTCTACCTCAGACTATGAGTGGGGGCTAGTCATTTATCTCTGTCTGCCTTGGTTTCCTCATCTATGTTTGTAACATACTCATTACAGCCTGGCACATAGGAGAACCTTAATAAATGCTCATTCCTTCCCCCTAAAATGGGGATAATCATAGCACCTGCCTCCCAGGTTTGTTGAAAGGATGAAATGAGATTATATTTGTAATTTAAAGTTTGCAAACCTTAAGGTGTTGTGTAATGCTATTGTTGGTTATAAAAAGACATTTGATTCAGTGGAGCAATAATGATAATAACTATATTTTCAGAGTGCTTACACTGCTCTAGCCATTGTGCTAGGTGTATTACAAATATTATCTCTTTTGATAAGGTATCTTTGGCACATCTATCAAAATCATACAAGATTCCCCCCAAAATGGAACAGTAGAGATAACTTTGTCTGAGGACCTTCTAACTATTATTATCATCATGTGAAATATAAAACCAGAAGCTATATGCTCACCAAAGGTGCCTTCCACTGTCATAGAGGAGACTGAGCCCAAAGACCAAGTCAGAGAAGGATTCTTTCATTCTTTGCCTTTCTTTGTAAGCCCAGCACGTCATACAGTGTTTGACATATAGCTGGTGCTTAATAAATGCTTGGTGATCAGTTGATTGATTGATCCTCTTTGCATATGACATTTTGCTATTTTTTGAATCAAGTCTTAAAACATGGCAAAGCGTCCAAATGAGATTCTTGATCACTCAAAAGAATTTGACTTGACAACCCATTCAGGAAAACCCAAGTGAATGATGTCCATTTCCAGACTGTGATGGGCAGGTGGATGGATAACCTAGAATTCATTCATCAATCCATGAATCTGGAACAGTGACTTCAGAGAGACAATGATCTGGACCCAGAAGTGAACAAGAAGGAGGAGGAGGAAAAGAGTGGGCTCTGTTGCCTTTGAGAAGCCACAGAATTCTTTTATAATGCAAAGCTTTTCCCTTAAACGAAAACCCATCTTTTAAATGACAGTGTTCTGGTGAAACTGGATAGCCACCAGTCATAGAATACTAGTCCCTGATGAAAAGAGGTAACAGGTCACCAAAAATTCATGAAGTGACCCTTGCTGGACCAGAACAGATTGCACCACATTACAAGAATGGACACAGGAGCATTTAATTGGTCCCATAGATCCATTAATTATTCCTTTAGTAATGTGCTCTAAAATTTTACCATGGACCACAAATTTTGCCAGCAGTGAAGATAGAATGGAAAAAAATTCAAGAAGCAAAACTGACAGGACTTGGCAACTAACTAGATATTAGAGGAGAGAAAAGAATTAAAAATACTCATAGATCTTGGAACCTGGATGGAACTTGGACCAGATGTGCTAGTACACCCTGGAGAAGTATTCTTATTGGTCCTTCTCTTGAGGAAGTATTCTGTGTCCTTATGAAGAGAACTGCAAGGTTATTAATATGGTACTCTTCATGAAAGGTGGTACTAAAAACAGTAGAAATAAGAAATAAGAATTTAGGAAAATAGAAGTATAAGATAATGCCAGCTCAGACCCAACTCTATGTCAGCATCCACTTGATTTGTTCTGTGTACGCTGTTAAAAACAAACTCTCTTAAGTACTTATGGCACTCATTTAAAAGCCTTTGCATTATGCCAGGGTTCGGTTGGACTAGAACAATGTTATAAGCAAACAAGGGCACCTGAAGAACCTCACCAACTACTGAGAATCCTTTGATCTGAACATCCACCAAGACAATGGCAAATATGTTTGGCAAGTGGACTTCATCTTTTTCTCCCCAGCTGTGATAATCATGGGGGTCATTGAATAAATCTGTTGTACCCTGATCAGGAATCTTAAATGAATTTGACATTCCCAGGAGATCCATTATCAGAAGAGAGCACCTAAGTGGTAATATTTTACTCACAAAATTAAATGATTTTTTTTTTAATTTAAAACAACAATAAAGAAAAAGCACGGTGGGACCCAGTATTCTCTGAGCCTGTCAGACCTCAGATGACTAAAGGTGTGGTCTGCTGTAGGCTCCCACTATTAAAAATTTCCCTGTTCCCTCTCATACCTTCATCAGGAACTTTCCAGTAAATCTTATTCTCATAAAGTTTTGCAGAGATGGATAATTTGTCATATGAGAGGGAAGCTACATATATTTTCTTGGTCATCTTTTTCTGATGATAAGGTCCTAAATTTTCCCCAAACCTTTGGTATATACTCCTTTTTTTTTAAAGAACCTTGAGCACTAATCCCTAAACCCAGACCTATATCCTTAATGAATAATATGACATGGAAAGGGCTACAGAGACTTATGAGACAGAAATTCATGTGAGGGCAGAAGGGGAAAGTAATTACCAATTGAAGGGGATTGGTTTGGCATTAAAAGATGGGCAAAGGAGGAAGCAAAGGGCTTGCTAGGTCTCCGAGCTATGGGTCTAATTAATCAAAGAATGGCACAGAATTTGAAATTTGAATAGAACTTCACTGGTGACCTTGTCCAACCTATACCCCTACTGTACCTTACCCGATGAGTGGACTTCCAACCTCTATTTGAAGGCCCCCAGTGAAGTCAACCTAGTCCCCTCTGAGACCACTTACTCCACTTTGGGTCAGCTTTTATGACTAATTTTTTCTGGTCTCAAACCCAAACCTACTTCTTTGCAATTTCTACCCACTGCTGCTGATCTCTGGGATCAAACAGGACAAGGCTATCTAACACCTCTGTTACATGACAAGTATCTTCTCCCAATTAAACATACCTATTTTCTTCAACTGGTTCTCATGGGACATAGATGCAAGGCCCTTCTCCGTCCTGGTCACCCTCCTGAGGATGCTTTCCCATGGCCAAAGACCTTTCAAGATATAGATGATGGGGTCTAGAACTAAACATGGTGTTCTAGATGTATTCAGAACAGGGCAGAGTACAGGGAGAATCTATGACCTCCTTATTCCTGGAAGCTCTGCCCCCTCCCTTAATGTAAGATCCCATTAGTTTATTTGGCTGCCATATCACACCATTAATAGCTAACATTTTATGTAGCAGCTACACATTCTACAAGAAACCCTTCCCAATCATCGTTAATGTTAGCACCTTTCCTCCGTCGATTGTGTCTAATTTATGACATCACTTCCTTGATGTCATAATGTTCTTCGAGGTCGAAGGACAACTTATTACTGTTATTATACTGTTTGTACATAGTTGTTTGCATACTGTCTCCTTCATTAGACTGGGAACTCTTTAAACATAGAGACTGGATTTTTGAAGGGATTCTTTTGGCCTTTTATTTGTGCTCCCATCACTTAGCACAGTCCCTGACATACACTAACTAGATATTTAATAGGTTACAAAAGACTTAGTAACCAACTAGTATTTTAAGGTTTGAAAATCACTTTACATATATATATATATATATATTATATATATTAACTCATTTAGGCTTAACAGCAAAATTGTGAATTAGGTGCTGATATGTTAATTATATTAAATTTTATTTCATTATATTGTTATGCTATGTTATATTATGTTATGTTATATCCTATTGGATACATATGAATATACATAATGGAGATATATATTATATCTCCATTTTACAGATGGGGACTGAGAGGAGTTAAAGTTTGCCTAAGATCACACTGATATTAAGCATCTGAGAGAGGATTTAAACCTAGGTTTTTCTGACTCTAACTTCAGCATTCTCTCTTCTATACCACCCTTAGTATATTTTTAGAAAATAAGAATAATAGCTTTCATTTATAGATAAAGTTTCTCTGAAATGTATTTGGGCTCATAAGATCATTAATCTGATTCTGGAAGAGATATTGGAGACTGTCTACTCCAAGAATTGCCCAAAGTCACACAGGTAATAAGTAGCAGTGGCAGGATCTCCAGATCTACCAATGTCTATGATAGTATTCTTTTCAACACACTAAGCTGCCATCTCATGAGTGACTGATGATTCCTATTGATCTTACATTCCCCTGATCATTGCACTTGTGAGATTGATTTTTTGGACCCAAGTGTAAGCATTTACATTTACTCCTATTGAATTTCACCTTAGTAGATTTAGCCTAATGCTCTATCTTGTCAGGATCTGTTTGGATCCTGATTCTATCATCGAGTGTAATTAGCTGTCCTACTCAGCAGAGTGTCATCTGCTCATTTGATGATAAATTAGACATCTATGCCTCTAATCAAGTCATTAATAAAACATAAGCAGTCATTGCATTTTAGGAAGAACACTGACAAGCTAAAAAAGGTCCAAAAGAGGGAGACTAGACCCTGATGAAAAAAGTTCATGTTATAAAGAGGGAACTGGGGCTGTTTAATCTAGAGAAGATTTGGGGAGGGAACAGACTTGAGAACTATTTTCAGGTATAGGAAAGATTGTTCTGTGGAATAGGGATCAGCCTTATTCTGTTTGATCCCAGGAAGCAGAACCAGAACCAGGAGGTGGTAAGATAAGGGAGGGTTGCAGAAGCTGAACTAGGTTGATGTCAGGCAAGGATCAAGGCTATCCCAGAGTAGAATAAACTGATTCAAGAGGTGATGAGCTTCCCAATACTGGGGGTCTTCCAGCAGAAGCTCCAACAATGTATGAATCTGCCTCTTTTCCCACAAACTTGCTAGCATCTGTCATCTTTGCCTTGCTGGGGATATTATAGAGGGGTCCTTGTTGAGGGGTCATTGGAAAACCCTTCCAACTCTGAGACTCTGTGACTTCAAAGGGATGTTTAAGGAAAGTATTTCATATTCATTCCTCCACCTAACAAGCATTTATTCATGAGTCCCTAAGACATGTCAGATCCTATGCAAACACAAAAACAAAATCACCCCTGTCCTTTTTTTAGTAATTCTATCTCTTTTTGATTGAGTATTTATTTTCTTTCTTTCTTTCTTTCTCTTCCTCCCTCCCTCTCCCCCCAAACAAGAAAGAAAAGAGGGGGCAGCTAGGTGGTGTACTAAAAAAGAATACTGATCATGGAATTAGAAGTACCTGAGTTCAAATCTGTACTCAGACACTTACTAGTTCTGTGACCTTGAGCAAATCACTTAACCCCAATTGCCTCAAAAAAAGAGAAAGAAAAGAAGAAGAAAAAACATTTGTAATGACTATGTTTGGTCTAGCAAAACAAATTCCTGCATTGACCACAGCAAAATATGTTTTCTTTTGCACATTAGTCTGTCACTCTATCTTTCTGTCTGTCTGTCTGTCTGTCTGTCTGTCTCTCTCTCTCTCTCTCTCTCTCTCTCTCTCTCACACACACACACACACACACACACACACACACCCTTCAGGAGGTGAGGGCATTCTTCATGACCGGTCTTCTGGAATCCTAGTTGATTATTGCATCGATCAAAGTTCTTAGATGTCTTTCAAAGTCATTTGTCTTTAATGCCATTGTATTAAATTCTCCTGGTTTTTCTCTCTTTGATCTGGATCAGTTCATACAAGTCTTCCCAAGTTTCTCTGAAACCATCTCTTCTTTCTTGGGCGATAATAATATTTCGTTATTTGCATATGCCATAATTTGTTCAGCCATGCTCTTGTTAGTGGGGTTCTAGCTTAGTAGCCAATACTTTACTATTACAGAAAGAGCTGCTCTAAATATTTTGTATATATGTATCCATTTGCTCTGTCTCTGATCTCTTCGAGTCAAAGGGTCTGCACAATTTAACAACTTTAAGAACGTGATTCTTGTTTGCTCCTCAGAATGGCTGGACCAGTTCAGATACCTCTTCCAACAGTGGATCATTTTTTTTTGTTTTGTTTCTTTAGGTTTTTTTTTTTTGCAAGGCAAACAGGGTTAAGTGGCTTGCCCAAGGCCACACAGCTAGCCAACAGTGGATCATTTTGCTTCTTTTCTCATAGTCCCTCCAAAAATTGTCATCTTTGCCAAACTGAATGATGGGTATAAGGTAGAACTCAGTTCTGCTCTAATTTGTATTTCTCTGGTTATTGGTAATTTGGATTTTTTTTAATATGGGCATAGAGATGTTGGGTACCTTCCCTTGAGAATTGCCTAATCATATCCTCCTCCCCTCCTCTTTTTCCTCTTCCTCCTCCTCTTCCTCCTCTTCCTCCTTTCTTCATCTTCTTCCTTCCTTTTTGTCTTTGTTCTTCTCTTTCTTCTCCTCCTCCTCCTCCTCTTCCTCCTCCCCCACCTCCTCCTCCTCCTCGCCCTCCTCTAAGATCACCCAGGAAGAAGCTTCAAAAGCAGATGCCACTAGGGTTGAGGATGAGACCTCTGAACTACTTCTCTCTTATGTCCAAGAGCCTGTAATACTCATCTGAAGACGAGAGAAAACCATGCTGGTGATAGATAAACTCAGATTATGTCTAAACTGAGAGAAACCATGGAGACCATCCTAGAAATGGAAGCTTCTGTTTCTGGAGCTATTCTAGTGATGGAAGCCATTAGAGGATGGTGATGGCAGGAAAGGCAGGCTGGTGAGAGCCTAGGGGACCAATGAAGCAGAGAAGATCAGAGATGACCAGTTCACATATTCTTCCCCCTACAGGAATAGAGTTCAAAGGCTTTTGGGAGCCTCAGGATCCTGGGCCCTGGGCAACTCCAATCTCTACTTTGTAGAGATTACAGAACAAGGAAGGCTCTCAGAGACCCTGATGTCCAATCTCTATTATTTAGAAAGAAACTGAGGCCAGAGATGGGAAGGGCCAGGCCCAATGTGACATAGTCAAAAGACAGAGCATGAAAGATGTTTTGGCTTGGAGAGCTGTGGGTGGAGAGAGACCAATCTCAATCCTGCTGTTTTTCTGTGCCCCTTATCTCCACCCCTCCCCAGCCCCCTGCTAAGGGGCAGGATGGACCCTGGTGTAAACAGGATGGACCCTGTAAACAGGCCAGACAGTGAGGGATGGAAAGGCCGGAGGTGTTCCCGCTCAGCCCAGCAGGATTCCAGTGGCAGGGCATTGTCCAGGAGGTGGGGGGAAATGAAGTAAACAAACAGAGCAGGTCTCTTTTCAGATCTCAGCTTGTTATTTCAGCCGCACAATTACCTAGCAGTCTGGGGCTAGAGCTGGGGCTGAGGCTCGGATGGCCCCTTCCCTCCATTCCTTATGACCTAGGACCCTGGCACCCCTTTGTGCCTGCCCCATAGTGGCCTTTCTCATGGGACTGACAGGAAGGGGCTGAGGCCCAGCTACAGTCAAACAGAGACAGGAAACCAGAGAGGAGCCAGTGAGGTTTGGGCTTGGTGGAATAAAAGCCAGGCGCCCAGGTCAGCTCCTGTCCACCCAGAGGTGAGAGAATCTGCTGAGTGCAAGAGGGTAATGGCCTGTATCTGGGCACTTCCCTCTGGTCCTGGACACCTGCTCTGAGTCTAGTGGGCATTCTCACCATTTCCCTGTGGGGCTTGAGCAGGAGTCTGATCTGGGTCTGTGTGGGCCATCAGCAATGAGCAGATGGGGAACTGAGGAACCCAAGTTGGAGTCTGGGCTCTGACATGTGCTAGTTTTGAAAGGGGAAAGTAAAGTACAGTACTCCAGAAATGAAAGAGTATGTAGCATGGCAAAGTAGTATGCAATGTAAGTGTAGAGGTTGCTTGGGGCCAGAGGCTAGAGGACCTTGAATGCTAGGCTAAGGAGCTCCAATTTTTATCTTGGAGGAAACAGGGAGTCAGTCATGGAAAAGTGTTCATGGAATCATAGAATCTCAGAGAACATCTTCCAACTCATAAAAAAAAAAAGAATCCTCTTTACAATAAACCCAAGTGGTTTTACAGCTTCCCCTTAAAGTCCTCCATTACCTCCTGAGGGAGACAGCCTCTTTGGCTCATGACTTGGCTCTACCAAAGGCCCTGGATCCAAACCTGAACTTAGCTAAAACGGGTGGGGTTCAGCCAGAGCAGTGATGGAAGCCGTGGCCTTAAGGATGGGCTGGTGGGGCAGGAGGAATGGGGAACCAGGGAACCATGTGCTTGAGGAAGCTAGCATTTGTGTTCTCCAGAGATGGACCCCAGGCTCCCCCACAACTTAATGGTTCATTTGTACCTAATTTTATTATCTGCTCTCTCCCACCAATGGGGAAAACCTATTTTTAGGTTTTTGCCCAACTGAGGCCAGGAGCTGGGGGGAGGTGGGCGAGTAATATGAAGGAGCTGAGATTCTTGAGGTCTTTCCACCATGATTGGGAGCGGCAAGAAAGAAAGAGGGAGGGTTCAATCAGGAGTCAGAGGAAGATTCCCCCTAGGCCAGGCTCAGTGCCCCCCATTTTGCCAATCTAATCTCTCACAATTGCTCCAGGTACAACCAGGCCATGAGTCCCCATATCAACAGCTTGTGCTCAGTATCCCCACCTTTGTGCTTCCCCAATATTTCTGGAATATGCTGACAGCCATATGAGGTTGGTCCACTGACTAGTCTCTTTCACAGCCCCCAGCTTCCCCCAGCCAAGGTGGGATGCATGTTCTCTGCCCTCCTTCCCACATCATCTCATCTCTCTGCTCTGCTGTCCTTCCCATCTTAGCAGAGATGTTGAAGGGAGTCAAATCTCAGCCTTCTCTCTTTGGGGGTCTCAGACAAGGACTGCAACCAAAGATCTTTTTACTCAATTGGGTTAAAGCCAAAAGCATCTGAACCATGATGTCACTAGAGGAAGGTTAGACAAGAATACGGTCCCAAACCCACTTTTCAGATTAGGAGTATGAGGTTCAGAGAATGGGAAAATGATGAGGGGGTAAAAGGAGAGAGAGAGAGAGAGAGAGAGAGAGAGAGAGAGAGAGAGAGAGAGAGAGAGAGAGAGAGAGAGCAGAGACAGAGGGAGAGAGAAGAGAGGAAAGGAGAGGAGAGGAGATGAGGGGAGGGGAGAGAAAGAGAAGAGAGAAGAGAAAACACAGAAAGAAGAGGGAGAGGGAGACAGGGAAGGAGAGGAGAGGGAGAGGGAAGAGAGAGCTAGAGAGAGAGAGACAGAGAGGGAGACAGAGAGAGAAAGGAAGAAGTAGGGAGAGGAGATAGGCAGAGAGAAGGGAAAAAGAAAAGAGGAAGAGAAGGTCTGGGGTGTGTCTGTCATCTGAGGTGCCCCACCCTGAACCCAGGATCTAGGCCTGAGCTATCACTCTGTACCCCTGCAGACGGCCTGAAACACACACACCACACACACACACACACACACACACACACACACACACACACACACACACCCCTCTCTCTCTCTCTCTCTCTCTCTCTCTCTCTCTCTCTCTCATGCACACGTCCCTTGCTCGAGCACACACATAACTCTATTGGAAAAACTCTCCTAGCCCCCCCGGCACATTGTCCTCGTGTGATATAAAATCCAATGACATGTGGCATTTGGAAAAGGTCAGTCTCCCCATCAGGATTCATTAGGCCGCCGCAGCCTACGCGCCCCAGGATGAGCCCCCAGCCCCTCCCCCCAGCCACCCCCAAGGCCCCCAGGGCTGGCCACATCCCTTCCCAGAACACACCAGACTGTCCCCAGAGAGCCACCCTTGTCCCTTCGAGGGCTTTTCAAACCCAGACACCAATAAAGTCTGCTGGCCCAGACACTCCTTGTCCCTACATATGACTGATGACCCGTTGTCTCTGAGGAGTGGGCCTCTCCCCAGACAGCCGAGTATCTCCTGTCCTTCACTGTCGTGAGGTGCCATCTCACCTCCTACCAGCTCCTGCACCACCTGTGCCAGGAGACCAGGGCCTGGCCATCTCTGGGAGTCCCTTCTGTCCCTGACACAAGGGCCCTCAGCCTGGGCTGTGTCTGGATCCCTCTCCTGACCCCAGCCAACCTGAAGCTTCTTGACCTGGGAAGCCACTGTTGGGGGGCTGTGGCTCATGTCCTTGCAGGAGTCCTGTTCCTTCTGGCCTCTGCGGCTCTTTTGGAGCTGAGGATTCTCTTAGTCCTGTCCAAGGCGTGACCCTGGGAGCTGTAGCAAGCAGGATTTGTCCAGGCCAACCCTCCTCCCCTTTCTAAGAGGGGAGTCTAGAACCCAGAGAGGGGAAGGGGTTTCATAGGTCAAGAACCAGGGTTGGACTGTCTTCCAGGATCTTGTCCTGCAACAGTTGCTGTGGATTGGAAAAGGAAAATGGAGGAAGTTCAATCAATGTGGGGAAGAGGGATGATAAGGGGAGGCAAGAAGATTGGGTGAGGAGAGATAATGGGGAGAGACCAGAGGAGGGGGAGGGAGCACTTCTGGCTCCTGAGGCCCCTTCCCTGGCTTGTTCATACTTTCCAAAAATAACAGGAATAACCCCTCAACCTTCAAGACATGAAATCTACAACATCTTCTCTTTATTTTGAGGGAGGTATTCCAAAGACTGACATTTCTCTAGTTGTAAAAGGTTTGCAAAGCACCTGGCTCACTGAACCTTCCAACAAACTCAGCCAGGAGGTACTGGGGTCCCATCATGCCCCATTTTTCAGGGGAGGAAGCTGAGGCTCCACAGCCACATGGTGAGGTTCTAGCCAGGGTTTGAGAAGGTGAAGGAGGATATTCAGACTTAGAGAACAGAGTGAAGAGAGGTGCAGAGGCTGGGGAAGGACTCCACTGTCTTCCTGCTCCTGCCGGAGGTCCAAACCTGAGACTCAGACTGTGCCCAGGGGAGTCCCTAGGACCCCGCCATGGAGTCTCCACTGCCTTCTGGGTGGGGCTCAGTCTGAGATGGGTGGCCAGCCACACACACATACATACACACGCACACACACGCACATGACATGAATGCACACATAGACACAAACACCCAAGTACCACACACTCTCACATGTGCATATACAGGCACATGCACATAGAGAGACATACAGGCCCATGGACACATACACTCTTACACACATGTACACACACACAATGAGATGTATGCACAAACATATGTATGCACACACACACATGCACACACAGACACATGCAGACACACAAACACACAGAGACCCTTCTCTCCCTACTTCCTCTCTTCTACCCCGCTGGATCATGGCACCTGCAGGAAGCTGAGCCTGGGAGGAAGGTGGGTCTGGTTTCTACAGAACCAACCGACAAAGCCTCAGGAAGTGGAGCCCCTGACCAGCTGTGCTGTGGGTTCCTAATTCCCGCCACCCCGCAGCCCCACTCACCCCTTATTCCAACACCAGCTCCTGCTAGCCCCAAGCTTCCAAATACTCCCTGACCTCCTCCATGCACTCTGCTGCTCTTCCAGGTCGGTCCTCTGCTATGTCTCTGCCCACATGTGCTCGGATACCCCCATGCTTACATTGCCCCTTTCCCCAGGTCACCAGCCCATCTCTCAGCTTTGCACTGGGGTGTCTGGGGACTAGGACCTCCCTGCAATCCCCCTTGGTGAGGCCTCTTGGGGCCTTCACTGCTAAGAGAGGTCTAAAAGATGGTGTGAATATCCTCAGGAAGGATCCCCTCCCTTCTCTACCCCAACTCATCTTGTCAGTGCTCTTGGGGGGCTGGGGTATTCAGGAAAACTGTGACCCAAGACTTAAGACTCAGATCAGGAGACTTTACCTCTCTGCAATCCCTGAACACAGTCCCACCCCAAAACACCTTGGCCTTTCCTCTAAGCTCTCCCCACATTAATGATGGCCAACCACCCTGCTCTGCCCCAGTCACTATAGTGGGTAGCACAGTTTAAGATCATTGATAAAATAGAGAGAGAGAGACAAGAGGAGGACAGTCAGACCACGCAAGGGCCTGGTATCCATGTCACAGGAGAGGACTCAGCATGGACTTCAGGTATCTGCAGGATTGTCCTGCTGAGGGTCAGGGAGGCAAAGTCAACACAGACAGTGCTAGAGGTACATGCAAGTGAGGCCTGAGAAGCAAGTGCCCGTGAAAGGGAGGTAAAAGAGCCCTGGGGACTGTCCCCTGTGCCAGGAGGCTCAGGAAGCCCTCAGCCTCCAGGGATGGAGATTTCCACTGACCATGCTGTCTTCTGGGTTGCAGACCAGAAGAGCCCAGGTAGGTAGGAGAGGTGGGGGTAGGAGACTTTGGCTTTTTATTGACCCTCCATCAGTTCATACTGGGCTCTACAATTTCCCTGGCTCAAGGTGATTAAAAATTAATTGATCAGTTTAATATTCTCCTCTTTTTCCCTTCTTCCCTCCTTGCCTTTCTCTTTCTTGGGAAGGGAGTTCAAGGAGCTTCTGATATGTGTTAATTAGTCCTTTACAGCCCTTGTCAAATTCCAAAGCAGCTCATAAATTCATTAAACTCTTAGATGGATCTGGGGCCAGCGCCAAGCCACCAGTGCGGGGATGTTGAATTTATCTTTGTATTATTTACCATCATCAGCGAGAAGCCAGAGCTCAGCAGCACCAAGACCAGCCCAGCCCGGGACCCAGAGTCCAGAACCCAGATCCCAGAATCCAAAGTCCAATGTTCCAGCTGACTTTAGAGCACAGAACTCAGAACTCAAGGTCAGGAATCCAGAGTCCAATGTCCCAACTCCCTCTGGAGCTCAGAAGTCAGAACTCAGGGTCTAGGAGACAGCCCCACATAACCCAGAGCTCAGATGGAGAAGCCGAGAGTTTACAAATTTCATCAATTCATTGACTGGGCTGGAATAGTTTTAGACAGCTCAGTCTTGGGGAAATGGGATACAAAATGTAGAAAGAATCGAGGACAGCCTGACCCTCCCAGTACCTCTTCAAAGCTGTACATGACCTGGTTCAAGGTTATTTAGAGAATCCATGTCACAAAAACTTACTGGGGAAGAGGAGGAGGCAGTAGCTTCCCTTTCATTTATCACCCTCAAATCTCTTGGCTACTTCTATTAACAAATATCAAAGAATATCAAAATCACCAAACCTTCTCCAACACCTTTATCAAGTAGCCAACCAATCAGGTATGGGGACTGTTCCCTCCCAAGTAAATACTTTGTACTATTCTTATTAAGTCTAGGGCCCAACCAGTCAAGGCTGACCCCCATCCTCCACAGGAGAGACCTTCAGATACTTGGACATAGCTCTCCTTTACTCTCTGAGTCTTCTCC
Organism: Macrotis lagotis; assembly: GCF_037893015.1. NCBI lineage: Eukaryota > Metazoa > Chordata > Mammalia > Peramelemorphia > Peramelidae > Macrotis > Macrotis lagotis. The sequence continues at coordinate 33,223,287 of NC_133659.1, read as the reverse complement.
AAGAGAAACATCCCTGAACTAATCCTTATAAGACATTACCTGGTGAGGTAACCTGGTCACCTCTCTAGCTTACCACAGTCCTTCCTAAAAGATGGTGCCCAGAACTGATTACTTCCTTCATATTAGGTCAGGTCATGATGGTGTACAGTTGGACTATTCCATTTCTGCAGCTTCTAAATTTAGGTTCTCCCCATAGAGTCCTAGATTCCATTGGTTTTGTCACCCTATGGACTCCTACTGAGTTGATAGTCCACTAAAGTCAGTATATCTTTAGTTTAGGCAAACTGCTGCCTAACCTGATCTTCCCCATCTTGTATTTGTGAAATCAGTTTCTTGAGCCTAAGTATAAGATCTATATTTATCCCCTAGTAAATTCTGTCATATTTTACTCAGTCCTATGTTTTAGCCTGTAGAGATCCTTTGGGACTCTGACTCTGTTGGTGTGTTGGCTCTCCTTCCCAGTTCAGGGTCACCTGCTAATTTAATTAGCCACTATCCATCTATGTCTTTATCCAGGTCATCGACACTTCCATTACCCCAAACATTGGAGTCCCAGCCTTCCATGAATCTGAGATCTCACTGATGTAGTCAGTCCCTCCAACATATCAGATCAGCAAGTCATCCATAGTTGCTCATACCGTGCTGTTTGTACCTATATCCTGTCATAAATTCTTCACAGGGAATCCATTCATTCAGCTAGTTAGGGGGCAGGGGTCTCTTCAGTTCTCTTGAGATTGTCTGGCTGTGTCTGTCAGAGATAAAAATATCATTGTCAATGCCTTACACTAATCTTTCTACTTAAAGTATGATGCCTCCTCCAGAGCTCCTAATTGAGTGACCGATAACATACATTGTTAGGAGATGGATGGAATAATGGGCAGGATGACCATTATTGAGTTGGGTTGCCCAGAACAATTAACCACAGAAGATCACACTGTCTCCATGCTTTCTTGGACACTGATTGATATGAGGAAGACAGAGGAGAGGAAGGGGATGCTCGGACACAAGTCTCTGTTCACTGCAGGCACAACATGGCTCCTATCTGAATTATAAAATGTACCTCTAAGCCAATAGAAATATCACGATTGGTCCAAGGTAGTTCCAGGAGGTAGCTTCCGCTCTCCCCTCACCACCCACTTCTACGTCCAGGGAGCCTTCCCCTCTCATTAATGCGCCCCTAAAGAACAACGCTTGGTGCATTCCCCATTAATGTACAGAATGACACATAAATGGAAAGGCTACACCCCAAGAATCTTTCACCTCTTAGCACTGCCCCTTATGGGAATTGAAAGGTAGGGTGCTACATTAACAACATTATGAGTAGATCAACCTTGATGATGTTGCTCCTCTCTGAAGTCCAGAAAGCTAGGGCAACCCTGGGAGACCTGTCATGGACAATGCTATCCCCATCCAGGGGAAGAAGAACAAAACAAAACAAAACAGAGAAAAACCTATAGAATCTGAATGAACACCACATTCACTTTTTAAAAAATTTTCTCATGCATTTCTTTCCTATCTCATGGTTTCCTTTTTTCCCTCCTTAGTCCTAATTCCTCATACAGAAAATGACTAAACTGTAAACATGTTAAACACAATTGTGTATGTACAACATTAACCTATTTGCCTCTGAGGGAAGGGGGATGGGGAGGGAAGGGGAAGCTAATTATGTAACTTAAAAATATGCATATATATGTATAAGGATGAATGTTGAAAAACTGTCATAACATATTTGGAAAAATAAAATAAAATATCAGTTAGGAAGAAAAATAAAGTTAGGGTGCTAAAGAGAGAAAACTTTGAGTCAGGAAGACCAGGGTTCAAATCCTTTCTCAGAGTCTTATAAACTGTGTGACCTCACTGTGTATCTCCATTTGTTCATTTAGAAAAGGTCTCACCTGTGAGACCGACCACCCAGAGTTGCTCCAAGACCCAGATGAGAGAATGTGTTTGGAAAGTGCTTTGCAAACTCTTAAAGGACAATGCAAATGTCAGTAATTAATTGATCTGAGTCTGAGTCTTTGAGGAGTATGAGGCATTATTGCTCTTTTGTTCCCTTCTCTGGACCTCAGCTCAGCCCTTTATAGTCCCACCCTGGAGGGTCATGGGAAAAAATTACTTAAAACTTGGGTTTTGACTAATATCTAAAGCCTCTCCAAAAATGGAGCGTAGAAGGGTATTCAATGCACAATGATAACCAGATACAGGACAATTATTTCTCTCTCTCTATCTCTCTCTCTCTCTCTCTCTCTCTCTCTCTCTCTCTCTCTCTCTCTCTCACACACACACACACACACACACACACACACACACACCTTGTAAATACACAAGCTCTCATTACCAGAAAACTTAATGAGTAGCAACTATACACAACTAATTTTACCCTCTCCTTGAAGGTTAACATTAAGACTTGGAATTCAAGATCCTGCTGAAGAGATATTTTACATTTCACTTTGATTCTACCCTGTCCAAACAATGTCATTGAGGTCCATGGCTTCTGGCAAATCAGGTTAGAGGTTCAACTCCTCCCCTTTTGGCGGTCATCCTCTTTAATGCCAAAATTCCCTCCACTACCAATCAGCTCTGAACACAAGACCCATATTTTCTAATCAATCAATAAGGTGATAATCAATAAAATTATTCATCAATAAGTTAATTAATTAGTCAATAAAATTATTAATCAACCATTAAAAATTTATTATTTACTAAGCACTAGGTTAAGTTCTGAGGACACAAAAAGAGAACAATTCCTGTCCTCAAGGATCTTATAATCTAATGGATTTTAAGTTTATAATCTAATAGATTTTCCTCGAGTAATTTGCAAACTCACAAGACTCCAGTCAAGGCTGGACAGTGACACTTCCATCTTAGGATCCCTGTTCAGTTACTGATGTTCAGGGAAGGAAACATCAAGCAGAAAATAAAAAATCAACATTTGGTTGAAGATTAGCAAGATAAAGAGATCTGATATTATGGGAGATTACTACAGACTGATTAGGCAAAAGGAAGAATTAGATGAGGTGTTCAGGCCTGGCAGTATGTGATAGAAGTGATGGGGGATGTCATTATCTGCTGGCAAAGTTGACAACAGGGTGGAGCCAACAAATCTTTACTTCAGGGCTCCTGTATTGAAAAAGGATCACTTCCACTCCTTACTACAGGGTCCACTATCCCTGCATCCTGTCTTGTGTCCTCCAAGGTCCTGTCACTATAGTATCTCATTACTAGAGACCCATTGGACACAAATTCCCAAGGGGGATTCTATGGGAAATGGACTGGCCCTTCTTCAAGTGCAAGTGCACCCTATCAGACCTCTGAGCTGGCCCCACCCTGGCTGCAAATATTCTTAGTTACAATTCTGTTCATCCTGCCAAAGGCAGAGCAGCTGATAAATTCTCAACTTATCTTAAGGATCATTTCAGCCTTTAAAGGACTGGAGGAGAGACAAGGGGGAATGGTTCTCTTCTGGGTTTAACTCACAAACAGAGAAAGGCTGGGATTCCTGGGGGCAGTTACCCTCTCAGATTAGATATTAGCAGAAAAAAAGAAACACAGGCACAGGCATCAAGGAACCTTAGAACTGTGCTCTTCCAGGTTTGACTGACAGACTGAGAAAAGTCTGGGAACCCTGGGGGCGATGATCCCTCCAGCTTAGAGTTGATGACAGACAAGGCAAAGAAAACCAGATATCGTCTACTGTGTACACTAGAATCTAGGGTAGCAGACTTCAAAGTGTTCTGAGGAAGGACAGGTTGAATACAGTGTCCTTAAATCTGCAGGGGAAGCAAGACCCAAAAGGCTGGGGAGTTCTCAAGAATGCCATTCTGAAGATACAAAGAGAAATTATTCCAGAGAAGAGAAAATAGATGGAACTAGCTGTCCAAAGGGACCTGTGTGACTCCACAGGGAACAATAGTTCATTGGCCAGCTCAGATTGTAAAAGAACCTGATGGAATTGAGGACAGGAGAGAAAGATTAGAGCAGATAGCATCATGTGTTCTTGTAAGAAAGTGTCCAGCTCATAGGGAACCAAGGCTGGTGAAAAGTGTTAAGGGCAACAAAACATGCTTCTTTTATTAGGCTGTGGTCAGGAGGAGGATGAAAAGAAGGAAGAAGACTACTGCTCAGCATGACTGTGATAGTCACACTGAGCTTCTTTAAACTGGAAGAGACAGAACAAAAAATAGCTAATAAGGAGTGGGAATCTAAGATAGTTGAAAAATAAAAAAAAAAAGATCGTCTAACTTCCCTCTACAAATTAAGTCCTCAGGTCCAGTCCCATAACAGCCCAGGTCCTGAAAGAACCATCAGATGCAACAGTCAAGCCATTATTGGTGATATGTCTTGGAGATAGGTTGAGGGAGCAGGGAATCTGGGGAAGAGCAAGTATCCCAACTTAGAGTCTGCGAAATATAGTTTAGAAGGGGCAGCTAGGTGTTGCAGTGGATAGAGCACCTGCTTTGGAGTCAGCAGGCCCTGGACACTTGATACTTACTTAGCTGTGTGACGTTGGGCAAGTCATTTAATGCCATTGCCTTGCAAAAAAAAAAAATTGACTCACCTTGACATATGAATACCAACTGAACCCTTGTTTCCTTTTTCTAATCTTGTTTTCAAGGTGGTAGATGGCAGGGGAATGTATGGGGGGGGGTGGGGAGAGAAAGGAAGAGATGTCATAGTTCTTGTGGAGGGGACTCCTGTATTGTAGTGGTCTAGAATCCATAGAATCTCAGATTCTTCAAAAATGGTGTCAGCCTTTCTGTCATCAAGAATTTTTTCTTCTTTTAGCAGGGATAAAGAAAGGAAGGACACTTTCAGCTTTAAAAAATGGGAGAGTATACAAGGGAGATGAGCTGCATAAATGGGAGGCAGAATTTCATTAAGGAATCTCTGCTAATCTAGTCTGACTGGAACTGAGGGTAGGAAGTGGGTTGGAGAGAAGACTGTCTGTATTTGATCCCAGAAGCAAAAGGGAGCTAGTGAAGGGTTTGGAGCAGAGGAATGATATAATCAATCTTTGTTTTAAGAAGGATCATTTGGCATTATGTGAAAGATGGATTGAAGAGATAAAAGGTAGTCCTTTATATCAGGGAGTTCACAATCCAATGACCTCCCCTCAAACATTTAAATTGTGGGAAAATGGTTTTCATACTTTTTTAGAGATCTTCTATTTTTAGGGGTGGTCTAAGGACCAGCTTCCTAGGGTGTTGCCTCATCATTGTCATTCATGGTTATTAATACATTTACATTTTTATCTCTTCAGATTTCCTGAGATTTAGTTTCAAGAAGCTTTTGTTCTTTTATTTACTAACTGTATGACTTTGGACTGCAAAGTTCTCTTTAGAGTTCCATTTTCCCATCTGTAAAATGGGTTTAGTATTGATAATTTCTGAAGTCCCTACCAGCTCTAACATTCTAAGAGTCTCTGAAACATAGATGGTATCTTAAAAATAATTCCTTCACGGGAGGCTAGGTGGCACAGTGGATAGAGTACTGGCCCTGGCCTTGGAGTCAGGAGTACCTGAGTTCAAATCCAGCCTCAGACACTTAATAATTACCTAGCCGTGTGGCCTTGGGCACTTAACCCCAATGCCTTGCAAAAAAACTAAAAAGATAATAATAATTCCTTCACCTCTCAGTACCTCAGCTTCTCTATCTATAAAACAAGAGGATATGTTTCAGTGACCTCTGAGAGCATTATCAGCTCTGACATTTTGTGGTTCTGTATCCAGTTAGCAATAATGACTGCTGGTACCAAAAAAAATTGTTTTTCTTAAAAGAAAAAAGGAGAGACCCAAATTGTTAGGCATCTATCTACATCATCTCTCTTTGGACTCATTCAGTCCAAATTAGAAGTCAGCTTTGGGGGGGATATCGCTGATCTCCTCAAGTTTCCAACTGTTTCCTTCATGAACGGCAAAGAGGATCAGTGAATTTGTTGTGCTCTTCTTCTTATGATCACAATTTGAGAAGATGGATCTAAGCTTCAAAAACCATAAGGAAACAGAAGACTCAGACATGAACCCATGTTCAGTTCAATTCACACTCTCAGGCCAGAGAAGGAGCAGGCAGAGAAGTAGAATGAGAACCACAAGGGCCTAGTAGCTTGAGAAGCTGAAGGAAAAGCATCCCCTCTAAAAAGGGAAAGCTATAGGCAGATCAATAATTATTCCTTTCTCCCAAGAAGTGTCCTTTTATCCCTCCCCAGCCCTTCTTGTGATAAGGCCAGGACCCTGCCTGTGGCCTATATTTTCCCCAATCTCCATAGTCATTCACCTTCTTGGAATGGTTCTTGTCATCAGTAACTAGATAGTTCACTTGAGGTATTCTGGTTAAGTCAGAGGGGAATGGACAGACATGTCTAGCCAAATCACTAGTAATGGACAGGTTTATAGCTAGCAAGGGTTCTAGAATATGGGCAGGCAGAAGGAAGAGGGTTGAAAAGACAGATACCAGACACATCCTGACTGTATCACTAGAATGAGGGAGAGAGAGAGGGACTAGAATGAGGGACAGGTTATTTAGAAGCTAGGCAGACAAGCAGTTGGAGACCCGAGGGTGACCACAGACAGGCCAAAGGATGGCTAAGTTGGAGGCGGAGTGGACAAATAGATAGTTAGCAATGTCACTGAAGAAAGGAGTGACCTCATAGGCAGAGGGTTTTTCTACATGACCCTGGCAATTCACTTAACCCATCTCTAAAAAGGGAATAAGAGTAATACCTTCTTTACAGGAATGCTGTTCAGGAGATCCATTGAGATAAAAGATGTTAAGTGAATTGCAAACCTCAAAGCACTCCAAAAAAGTTCGATATTATTATTATTAGTAGTAGTAGTAGTAGTAGTAGTAGTAGTAGTAGTAGTATTAACATCATTACAGTCACAATCAGCTTAAATTTCTCTGTAGCATCGCTATCTGTATGTATGTTCACCTGTCCACATCAGGACATCTCTCTGCCTCTGAATCTGTGGCCGGTGAGCCCTGAGTGTGACGTTCTATCTGGGTGTGGCTCTTCAGCAATATACCTTCCACTGTATGTATGTCTCTCCCTCTGCATCTGTCTGTGTGTGAGCACACGCGTGCATGGCTTTGTCAATGTACAGACAGCCCCGTGAGCTGTAAATCCTCCTTGTATGTCCGGAGGGTGAACAGTTTATAGCCCAAGGTCAAGTCCATGAATCATAGGAGGTGTTGGGAGGAAACAGCAGAGGTCTGGCAGTAAAGGCAAGGAGGGAGGAGGGGGAGAGGAGTAGAAAGAGAGAGAAGAGGGGGTTGGGTTGGGTTCTGGCCTCAGGTCTCTGAGTTGGGCTGGGCCAAGATGAGTTTTAGCCTAGTCAGTGCCCCCTTGGTTTTTTAATTTTATCCTATTTGTGCTAATGCTCTCTGATTTTGACATCCCATTCATTTCCAAATATATCCACTCACATCTTTGCCGGCCTTTACCCAATGAACCATCCCTTGTAACTAAGATTTTAATAGAAAAAATGGAAGCATTTCAGAAAATTTAAGCAACATGTCAATTATGTTGAATAGAAGGTGGCATATTCCAAGATTCTAGTTCCTCACTACAATAAGGCAATGAGGGGTATTTCCTCTACTCTTTTCTGGGGCCTGGTCTTTGTAATTACAGTTGTCAGATGTGGTTTTTTACATTTGCTTTTTTGCATTGGTATGGTTAGCATACCCATTGTTTTCCTGCATCAGTTCATGCTCTTTTGAATTCTTCATATTCATCATTTCCCACAAAGCAGGAATTATGTCCATGAACTGAGGTGTGTTTAGGCATTTCCCAGGGCTTTGGAACTGGATAAAAAGTGCAGCTGTAAATATTTTGGTGGAAATGGAATGCTTTTTTCAGTCTATAATCTCCTTAGAGTATAGACCTAGCAGCAGGACTTCTGTGTCAAAGACAGTATACATTTTCTCATATTTGAAATCACTTTCTAATTTTCAACTCTACCAACAATGTTTGAGTGCCTGTCTTGTCATAGTCATTTCAACATTGAGTAGATTCATCTTTTGTAATCTTTCCCAATTTGTTGGGCCTGAGATAAAACCTCAAAGTTGTTTGGATCTACATTTCTCTTATAATTTATGGTTTTAAACATTCTTTCCTATGGTTGTTAATTGTTTGCGATTCTTTTGAGGACTATTTGTTCATATTCTATGACTCATAGGGAATGGCTCTTGGTCTTATATGATTGTATAAATTCTTGGCAAATCCCTTCAAATGACAGGTGAGGGAAAAGGAAGAAAGAAATTCATATAACAAGAGCTAGAGGTTGAATTCCCCTCTCTTACCCCCCAGCCCCAGCAAGATTGCCATGAAGCTTCAGTTGGGTTGCAGATTCAAAAGAATTTCCAGCTGTCCAAATTGTCACAAAACCCCAAGAAAGGAGCAATTGCACAGTATCAACCACTCCAAAAAGGTCAAGAAAGTTGAGAGCTGGGATAAGGCCATGACTTTGAGCAATAAAGACATCATTGATGACCTTGAAGAGAATAGTTTCAGTTCAGTGGTGGGGACTGAAGCCAGACTAAAATGAATTGAAAAGTGAGGATATGAAGGCAGCAGTTTTTTTCTAGGAATTTGACCATGAAAAGGAAGAAAGAGATAGAATGGCAACTAGAGGTTCTGGCAAAGTGAAGGAAAGGTTTTGTTTTTACTATTTTTTTAAGCTAGGAGAGATCTGAACTGATCACAGGTACCATCCTCAAAGACTTGAGCAAAAGGGTTAAATGGATGTGGGCTAATGTTGAGATGATGTGAATCATGGAGCTGAGAATGGGAAGGAGTATCCCCCAGAAAAGCATTCTAGATAGCCTCATCTTTCTTTTCAGCTTCTCTCCTGAGAGAGGGTAGGCAATAGGGAGTCTAGGTGTAATGTTATTCCCAGAATCTGCCATGCCTTCCCATTCCCTCTTTTTCTGTTTGATAAAAAACAAACTTCCCTGTTGGCATTTAAAACCCTTCACAGTCTGAGCCCAGCCTATATTTCCAGATTGATTTCACATTACTCACTTAATATACTCTTCAATCCTGCCAACTGTTCTTCTTAATGTTTCCTATGTCCCTTGTCCATCCCATTCTCCATCTTTGTGTGTGTGTGTGTGTGTGTGTGTGTGTGTGTGTGTGTATATATATATATATATATATATACATCCTAGGGCAACTAGATGGCACAATGTATAGAACACTAGGCTTAAAGTAAGGAGGACCTGAGTTCAAATATGCCTCAGATACTTAGTAGCTGTGTGACCCTGGACAAGTCACTTAACCCTGTTTGCTTCAGTTTCTTCATCTATGAGCTGGATAAGGAATGAACTGGAAAAGGAAATGGCAAACTACACCAATATCTCTGCCAAGAAGGGACCACAAAGCGTCAGACACAACTGAAAAAAAACTGAACAAACAAAAATAAACAAACAAATATATATATACACACACATCGTTTCCCAAACCTGGAATTTACTCCCTCCTCATGCCTAGCTCTTAGCTTCCCTAGTTTCCTAGAAAGGGTCTCTTCCAAATCCTTTGTTGACTGCCCTCCCATCAGCCCCTGGAAATGATTTTACTTTTATTTTATATGGATTATTTTGCTGATGTATCTGTGCCCATATTGTTTCACCAGAAGAAGGTAACTTTCTTGAAGGCAGAGGTGCTTTCATTTTTGCTTTCATATCCCCAGCAATCAGCAAAGAGGCTGGTCTATAATAGATGCTCAATGTTGCATGTTGGGCGATTGTTCAGTTTAATGAAGCCAGTCCACTGTCTTCACAGATAACTCTTCCCCTTTCCCTGTTTTCCTTACTACCATCAAGGAAAACACCAGCTTCTCAATTTCTTTGGCATTATCATTAATTGCTTACTCTTTCCTGGCCACCATAATTAATCAGTTATCAAATCCTGTATTTCCACCCTTAGAACATTTCTCAATATGCCCCTTCTCTCTCCTCTGACATTTCTCTAAATCTGGTACAGACCCTCATCACCTCAGAACTGGACCATATTCCCTAGATGCTGAGAGATTTGCCTATCTCAAGTCTCCCCCCAGTCTAGTCCTCCTTCCACCCAAATGTCAAATTGATCTTCCTAGAAGGCAAGTCTGACCTTGTCACTCCAATAAATTCCAAGGAACCAGATGCAAAATCTGCTGGCACTCAAAGCTTTTCATCACCTAACGCTTCCCTGCCTTTCCAGTTTCTCAACCCTCATCCCCTCTCCCACCGTGTACCCTGAAACCCAATGGCATTGTCTTCCTTACTGTACCCCACAGGACAGATCAGCTCTGGCTGGGTCCATGCAGCAGCTCTCCCTCCCCATCTCCATCTCCTGGCTCCCCTGATCACCTTCTTTAAGAAACTTTCCCCAGTTCTTAATATTAATGCATTCCCTCTTCTGTTTCTCTCCAGTTTACCTTCTATGTACTTTTTATGTAGTTGTTGCATATTTTCTTCTCCATTAATCAAACTCTTCCCTGCGGGCCTTTGCCAATTCACCTTTCCCACAACTGCCAAATTGACATTCCTACAGCCTAGGTCTCATCATGATGTTCCCCTGAATGTCACGCCATTTCTTTTCTTTTTCTTTGTATCTCCAGCTCTTAGTACATAGAAGATGCTTAATTACTGTGTATCGATTTGCCTAGACTCAGACTCTGTTTCTCTAAATTGTACCCACTGGCCTAGCTCTGGCCACTCTTACTATGGGTGACAGATTGTGAAGACAGAATGGATCAAGTCTTTCCCCACACAATCAATGGTGATGGTGAGCCCAGCCCTTTAATTTTCCTTAGCCTCAGTTTCCTTATCTATAAAAATAGAGTTGACAGTTTACATTACACCTCCCCCCTTAAAGGGCTTTTGAGAGAAAAGAACTTTTCAAGGCCCCATGAGCTAAAAAAAAAGTGGCAGCACTGCTCAAAAATGACCAAAGCATTTATTAAGAATTTTCCATGTGTAAAGCTCTGGGGATACAGACTAAGAGGCTAAAAGACCCCTGTTCTCAAGGATCTCACATTCTAACTGGGAGAGTCAATGTGTAGAGGACATTTCAGTTGAAGGGAGCTGGAAAGGACTGGAGGTCCTCAGGGAACAGCCATAGGGAATGTGGGCAGGCTCAGGGTTCCTTAGTATGCATCAGCAAGTCACCTGGCAGTGACCAGGGTCCAGAGGCCAGAGAGGCAGAGTAGATGTGAAGGCCTAATAGTCTTCCATCTTAGCAGGACAATTTTAGTTCATTGCCAAGCTAAGAAGGATTCTGAGTTCCTTCCCAAAGGTCTGGAGAGGGGGCAACTGGGATTATCCAAGAAGTGAGGGGAGCAGAAGAAGAAATCAGCAGGAAGGTTATAGGGAAAGGACCCCAACCATACTGAATGAGGGAAAGGACCAGAGAAGAGTACCCTCCCCCCATTCTTTCTTCCCAGACGGTTGTTTTGATTGAGTTGGTATCTTTGCTCCATAGACTGTTGCTGTATATTGGTTTCCCAATAGTATTTAACAAAATGGTGTCTGCCTGCTTAGAAGGCACACCCTCCAGGAGAGGCTCTGTCTCCTCTTCGTGGTCTTGCCCCCAGGGCTGGGACACAGGAGGAACCTCACCAGTGTTGCTTCTTGATTAAAATCAAGTTTGAGCTTTTCCTCTTGAGTAAGGAATGAGAAGGACATGGAAACAATACTGAGTATAATGGTCACTTTAACATTCTTTGGTGGTGGGGAGGGGCACAGACATGGGGGTATCATTGGCTTCTTGTCTAGTGGATGCTTCTGAGGACTTCCTTGGGCCATTTATGATCCTCCCAGATGGGGACCAGGGAGCCTCTGCTAAGCACCTTGCCCTCTCCAAGGCCCTCTCATCGTCTGCTGCCTGCCCCCCCTCCACCCCCTGCAAGGAGCCCCTTGCTCCCTTTTTTCTTTTTCAGTTATCTCATCCCCATCTGTCCTGGGGATGAGGCCCGCAGGCTCCTTGGCTCTGAAACCTTTTTTACGACTCCGCCTGTAATTAACTCAAGTCATAAAATTTTTCAAATCCAAATAGACATAATTAACATTTAATGCCCCTGGTTGGGGCCTGGACAGTCTAAGTGAGCCCTGCATTGATCATAGAGAGGGAAGGTAAAGGAGCCCTGGGCCTAGCCCTGCTCAGGATCCATGACCTAGAGGAGAAGGGATGTTGTGGACAATCCTCTGGTTCTGAGGGCTGGGCCCCAGAGCCCACCTCCCAGAATTCAAGATGCTCTGAGAGAGGAAAAGGAGCAATGGGGGTGGGGGGGGGGGATAAAGGAGAGAAGGAATGGGAAAGAGTTCAAGAAGGGGAACATTCAGCTGAGATTGTGCAGGGGGAGAGGAGGGCATTCTTTAGTCCCCCTTAGCCTGACCCTTCAAGACCCGGAAGGGTTCTCCAAGGCACCCCTTGAACTAGTAGGGTGGATGACCCAGGCCCAGCCTGGCTAGGAGTGAGTGGTAGTAACAGGCCGTGTCTGGATGCCCTCACAGTTGCCCTTCTGTTCCTGGGCTCCAGCCCTGCCCCTTCATCAGACACGGCTGCCTTTCTGTTCCCATAGACCCCTATTGTGGAGCAGCTGCCCAGGGCTGGCTGTCACTGACCAGCAATGACTGGGACTGATGGAAGGTCAATCAAGGCTGAGAATGCTCTTGGGATAAGTTGGGGCTGATCCAGACTGAGCAGGGCCAGGGCTGCTGCCTGGCACTAGAAAGTGTTGGCCAACAATGATTCCAGTTGATTGGGGCTACCCTTTGTTTACCCTACTTCACCTACTCATCCTCATCCTCACACACACTCTAGGTTGAAACCAGACTCATTGACTTGTTCTCTGCACCCCAGACTCCATCTTCTCCTGTCTATACTGGCTATCCAAGAAGGACACCCAGGCAGGCAAAAAGATAGGTAGGCCGAGATGTGAAGAGACAGAGAGAGAGAGAGAGAGAGAGAGAGAGAGAGAGAGAGAGAGAGAGAGACTGATCAATATCTTCTGGGGCTACCATCCCCAGGCCTGAATGTTCTCCCTCCTCGTGGCCCCTCCTGGCTTCCCTGGCTTCCTTCAAGTCTCAGATAAATTCCCAAGAGGAAGCCTTTCTGATTCTCTCTCTGCCTTCCCTCTGTTGATTATTTCCACTTTATCATGTTTATAGCTTCTTTGTACAGAGTTGTTTGCATGTACTCTCCCCAATTAGACTATGATCTCCTTGAGGACATGGACTGTCTTGCTCCTGTGTATGCACAGTCCCTGGGATATCATGGGTTCTTGATAGGTGTGTGGGACAGTTAGGTGATGGAGTGGCTAGACAAAGTACTGGTCCTGGAGTCAGGAAGAGTCTTGTTCCTGAGTTCAAATCTAACCTCAAACTAATTAGCTATGTGACCCAGGACAAGTTGGCTAATGCTCTTTACCTCAGTTTCCACATCTATAAAATGAGCTGGAGAAAAAAGTGGCAAACCTCTCCAGAATCTTTGCCAAGAAAACCCCAAAGGGGATCATGAAAAGTCCAACAAAACTGAAAACAACTAAACAACAAATCCATATGTATTGGCTGGCCACAGAATGACATTGCTGGTTCTCTCCTAGCTCAAGTTTTTTCTCTCTTCCTCCTTATCTCTGCCAACTCAATTCCCGATTTCTTGCAAGGCAACTCAGGTAGAACCTTCTTCTTAAAGCCTTTTCTGGTCCCTGCTTCACTCCTGCCAACTAAAACCTCTCTCCCAAAATAACAACTTGTATTCATTTTGTATATATGACCTATAAGCTCAAATGTGTATACATTGGCTCTGAGGACAGAGACTTTTTCCACTTTTGCCTTTGTATGCCCAGAACTTAGCAGTGTCTAACATAGAACACTTGTGTATGGCTTGCGATGTCATGATATCAAGACCATCCACCATTCTGTTTTAAATCTCCATGATGGGGGGCAGCTAGGTGGCGCAATGGATAGATCACCAGTCCTGGAGCAAGAGAACCTGAGTTCAAATCTGGCCTCAGGCACTTAATAATTACCTAGGTGTGTGAGCTTGGGCATGTGATTTAACCCCATTGCCTTAAATAAATAAAAATTTCTAAAATGGACAATGACAAGAGGATTGATGGTTAAAAAAAGCTGATACCACTTCCTATGAGTGTGAATTAAAGAAACCAGGAATATTAAGACTAAAACAAGAAAAGGAACACGAGACTTGTCTCCAAGTGTTTTATTTGTTGTCATGTGGAAGAGTGGTCAGACTTTTGTTTGGCCCCAGAGAGCATAACCAGGAGTAATGGGGGGGGGGGGCAGGAGGAGGGAAGGAAAGGGGTCAAAGAGGCAGATTTAAACTGGGTATTAGAAAAACTTCCTAACAATGAAAGCTGATCCAGAGTGAGAGATGCCACCTTAAGAGGTAGGTGAGGTAAGGTACCCCCTCTTAGAGGTCTCCAGGCAGCTAGATAGCACAGGAGAGAAAACCCTTGGCCTGGAGTCAGGAGAAACTAAGTTCAAATCTGGCCTCAGATACGAGCTGTACGATGCTGAGAAAAATCGCTTCACTTCTATCTTCCTTGATTTCCTCAACTTTAAAACAGGTTTAGTAATATCACCTACTTTCCAGAGTTGTAAGGAATAAAATGAGAGAATGTTTTCATGCACTCAGCAAAGTGCCTTAGCAAAGGTACCATAAAAATGTTACGTGTTTATTAGTAGTATTATTTATTATTATTATTATTATTATCATTGTTGTTATCATTCAAGCAGAGGCTGGACAGCTCCTTACTGGGCATGTGCTTTTTTGAACACTCTTTTTTGGGTAGGGATTGGACTCAGTCATCCCTGTGGTACCTCCCAATTCTTAAACTCTGGAGATTATACTTTGCCTTCTTAGATTTGACTCAACATTCTTGCCTATTGTGACATTTTTCCAGGTTGTTTCTCCAGTCCAACATGTTGACTCAATGCCATCTGTGTCATGTTTGCCCCTCAAAGGGGCTCTTTCCTCTTTTGACATCTCATTCAAGCCACAAGGACCTTCGTGCCAGTCAGATGTGTCTAGGTTCAGAGAGATAATACGGCTGAGTGGCAGGGACTTTAACCAGTAGCCAGGAAACCTGGCTCTGCCAGAATGCAGCTCTGCTGCTCAGTGGCTGTTTGACCCTCATCAAGTTGCTTCCCTCTCTGTTCTTCAGTTTCCCCCCTTGTAAAATGGAACCAAGAATACTTGACCTGCCTTTCTCACAGGATTTTATGAATTTCAACTGAAAGATTGTCTCAGCTTCCTTTGTATAGTATTTTGAGGGTATGCCATAGAGTATACAGTGCCTCTAGTTTATGAGGCATCTTGGAAGTCTAAGAACAGGTTTCAATTGTATTTGTCTCCTAGACAATGAGGCACTTTGTAAAAGGTATCACCTTATAGACTGTGGAGTGCCTGGAAATCAGTGTTTTGTGAAGGAAAAGCAAGTGGACATTGTAAAGCTCCTTCTAAACCTTAAATCGTCTCTGAGGAGATAAAGAATTGTGAAAGTTCCAAGTCAAGCTTTCCATACAAATAGGAGGATTTAGAAGTGGCTATGTGGTTGGACCCCTTGTCCCTTGTCACTGGAGCTCCAGTGAAGTGCCCCAGAAATCTGTGCTTGTCCTTCTCAGACACTTCTCATATTTGCAGATGATCCCAATTTAGGAAGGAGAGCTGACACCACTGAAGACAGAGTTAAGTTCAAAGATTGTTAATGGGTTAGATCAGAATATTGGCCTGAACTTAAGATACAATAAAAAGGGGGTAAAGATACAGTTTAATACTTGGATCCAAAAATTGGGTAATTAATAATAATAATAATAATAGCTACATTTGATAGTACTCTCAGGTTTGCAAAACGTGTTATCTCAGCAACACAAAATCAAATCCACATGAACAAGATGGGTAAAGGATGGTTAGACATCAACTTTGGATGAAAAAGATCTGGGGGTTTGAGTGGACAGCAAGCTCCACATAGCAGCCAGTTCATGGAATCTTGAGTTGGGATAAGTGGGTAGAGCTTCCTAGATCTAGTGAGAAGCTGATGGTCCCACTGTCCAGGGTTTTGCTCAGATCACAGATTGAATCTTTTATCTTATCAGGGCAGCAGTTTAGAAAGTGCATGTATATGCTGGAGAGGGTCCATAGGAGTCTGCCAGGAAGGGAAAAGCCTAGTGTTCGTGAAATCTGGGAATCTGTTGAAGGGACTGGATATGTTGAACCAGGGGCAGAGAATACACAAGGAAGACACAAGATCTTTCCTCCAAGGTTTGAAAGATTGTCATTAGGAGGTAGGATCAGAGGTCCCAGAAAGCAGAATGGGTGGGATGGAGGAGGAAAGGTTGGGACCAGATGCCGGGAGAAACTCCCTAACCAGGAGAGCTGTGCCAGAGGAGTGGGGAGAGGACTCATCTGGTGGTGGTGGTGGGCTCTGCCTCCTTGGCACCCTTCAGACAGAAGTCAGGTGACCAGTTATTTATCTGTATACATTGTACAGTGTTCTAAGGTCCTCTGAGATGGAGCTGTGGGAATTCTGGGAAAGGATGGGGGTCCGTTTCAGTGAATCCCATTCCAAAATCTCACACTGGGAATTCTTAGGGGTGATTCAGCCCTGAACTGAGTCCACATCTTCAAGACCGTGGCAGAGCCTTGGCTTAGAGGAAATTTCAGAAATCAACTCTATTTTCAGAAAGGGTCCTTTCTGGAAACTCCTGTAGAGTGGCAAATGGGGAGGGGGACACCTGAACAGCCAGCAGACTCACCTGAATGCACATCAAGCCCACTACCACTTTGGACAGTACCCTAGAAATGTCTGTTATTAGTATTGTGATTATTAGACTTCATAAAGGAATGTGCCCATACCCATCCATACAGGCAGACAAGCAGATGGACTTGTAGCTTTCATACATACAATGGCAAGCTGAGCCCAAGAGGCTACTTTAGAGTACCCTCCCCTGGCATGAGAGGTGGAGACATGTAGAAGAGTAGAAGCCCTGCTTAGGGGAGAGGACTTCAGAGGTCAGGGGGCTCCAGATAGGCCCTTCTCTGGCCCTCAGTGTAGAGGGGAGTGGGGCTCCCCCACAGGGGCAAGAGGCCAGCTGACCTAGGCAATTCACCCCTCCAGTCCTGGAGCTACAGCGACACCTACTGGCCACAGAGGGCCTGCTCCCCTGCTGCTGAGCTGAGCTCATCCAGAACCAGGAGCCATCCCAGAGAACTCTAGGACCCTTCTACCCTAGCTCAGTTCAGTCTAGTGGAGGGACAGGAGCCAAGCATTTGGAGTCCTTGGGTCAGTAATTGACTCATGATAAAGGGCTGCCATTTAGGGAGCTCTTGATTCCAATTCAGAGGCTCATGAACCTAGAGAATCTCTCAATTCCAGAAACTGAATCCTAGGAAGGTGGTACAAGCAGTAAATTAGCCTCAAAAGCAGGATCAGAACTTAAGAACTCTAATCCTAGCAAGAGTCACTCACCCATATTGTTTCTATTTCAATGGATTCCTCATATCTACCTAAAATACCAGACTGTGCTCCAGAAAGGCTGAGAAGGACTGCCCAACTTCCCTAGGTCTCATATTTAAAATGTAAAATAGTTTCCCTATTTGAAGTCAAGAGTTAGACCTGATAATCTCTAAGCTGCCTTTCACCTCTAACATTTTAGGCTTCTGATCCTTCCAAGATCAAAAGGGGACTTTAGAGATTTAGATTGGAGGTAGGGGAAAGAAAAGAAAAAAGGAGGGGGGGGGGAAGAGAACCAGCTTCTCCTCTTCCCAGGCTCAGGCCCAGATGCTGGACACAAGTTCCTAAAATACAGAAGTAGAAGGGTCCTTAGAGGCATTTCATCCAGATGCCTGGGATCAGGCTCCAGATGTGGCTGAGGAGGCCAGGTCCAGGTTTCATTGTGGCATAAGGTTGCATCCTGGCCCAGTCACTCATTCCACACGTAGCCTCTGGCCCTCTTTGGGCCTGGTTCCTCCACTGGAAAGTAAGCAAGCTGAACCAGAGGCTATTCTGGATCTTATGAGCAAATAGGCATCCTTACAGCCAGTACTAGTTACTGGGGGAAAGGCAATGCTTAAAAAAAGCTTCAGTTCCTGCCCTTAGGTCGTTTACAGTGTAAGAAAAGAAGTGAGACAAGAGATATTTGTAATAACCATTAAGTATGTATATAACAGAGGGGTAGAACACTTCAGAAACCTTGAAGTCCAAAGGGGACCAACTATCAGTCATAATGAGGCCTGGAGGTGGGAAATCAAGGAAGGCTTCCTTGTTATAAGGGAAGAGTAGGAATTTCAATAGTTAAAGATGAAAAGGGAAGAAATATTAGAAAGGGGAATTGAATGAGCAAAGGCATAAAGGCAAAAGGTTTCAAAGAAATCCAGGAATTCAGGAAGCAAAAGTCACCCAGTTTGTCTGAATCATAGAGTTCATAGAAGAGAGTAATGAAATAAGACAGGAAAGGGGCCAGATGGTGTAGGGCTTTGAATGCCAGGCAAAACAGTTCACTTAGGAGGCAACTGGGAGCTTCTGTCAGTGTTTGAGAAGAGGAGAGATTTGACCAGAGCTGTATATAAGGAAAATGTGGAGGATAAATTAGGGGATTGAGGGAGGGGAGAAGGGAGAAATCCCTACCAGGAGGCCAAAAAGAGTACCACCAGGACTAGCCTACCTTGGCAGTGGATCTTTTGGATATCCCAGCTCTCCCGTGCAGCTGTGCCAACCCCTCTCCATCTGAGTGGGAAAATTGCTCCAATTCGGGGGCAGCTCCTGTTGTCTCATCTTCCATCCCCACCTAGACAACAGCCAGCATGGGGTTGGGGGGGGGGAGCTGAGGCATTTGTGGTGGCTGCCTTGGTGGTGATTAGTTAAAACATCAGAGTATAAACAGTCAATTGGTTCCAATAATTAATATGCCCACTCAGTCATGGGGGAGGGGTGGGGGGGAGAACCAGAGTGAGATAGAGAAGAGAGCCAGAAGGGAGAAAGAATGTAGAAATGAGGAAAGGGGGGGTGCAGATAAAGCTGGCTGCGGTGGGGGGGGGGAGACAGATGGAGAGGGAGAGGAGGGGAAGGGGAGGGGAGGGGAGGGGAGGGGAAGGGGAGGGGGAAGGGAGACGAGAGAAAAGCCTAAGAGAGGCAGAGAGGGGAGAGACTAGAAGGTAGGGAGGGAAGGGGCATTCGGTGAGATTGGAGAGGGGGGGAAGCTCTGAGAAGCCTCAGCCCCCACCCCGGCAAGTCGGGAGGGGAGGTGGATAGAAGGGGGAGCGGGGGGTGGGGGGGGGGGCGTCCATACCGCTATTAATCTCTGCTCCGAGTGCGCTAACGAGGCTAATGCGGGCAGTGACAGGGCCCATCTCGCCACCTGATTTAGGGGCTCAGGACGGAAGCAGCTTCAGGAGGGGGAGTGGGGCGGGGGCCTGGGAGACACTAAACCGGCCAATAAATCTCAGCCCGAGCCCCCCCCCTTCAGTCCTCGGAATTGAAACCACAGAACTGGGGGCAGTGGGGATGCGGTGCCAGCGGCACCCCGGGGTGGGCTGTATGTCTTCAGACTCTCTCTGGGTGGGGCCGGACCCCGCCCCAATCTGAATCCAACCATGTGCCTCACCCTGGCCCGGCCTGGGAGGGGGGTGGGGGGGGCTGACGACCAGGAACCCCCCGCACCTTCATTTCTCAGGTCACTGCTTGGCTAATGGGCTATTAATTTGCTCAATCGTCCCCTGTGAGGCAAACTCAATTTCTGCCAGAGACTCTTCCCTGCCCGTGGACAGATGCGTGATTGATGGGAGGGCCAGCTGTCACCGGGCAGGGCCCGCCCGCCGCCCCCACCCTTCTCCCTCCCGGCCCAGCCTGGCTCTGTTCCGCAGGGACCCTTGCCTCTGCCCTCCCCTCTCCCTCCTCCTTTTGAGGAAATGGACCCTGACCTCTCAGGTGAGGTGACCTGGCCAAGCTCTTGGCCAGAGGACCATCCCAGGCCTCGCCCAAGCAGCATCCCTCTGCCTTCCTGCCTCGCTAGCCTCTCGTCCCTTTTTATTCGCTTCATTTTCTACCCTCCTGTTCCTCCTCTCGACCTTCTCCTCCCCTTCATCCTCCTCCTCCCCCCACCCCTTCTTCCTAAGCATCTAGTCCCAGAGATCACCCAGCCCAGCCCCTCCATTTTCCACGGGAGGAAACTGAGGCCCAGAGAAGAAAGGGGGTTCTAAAGAAGGGCATCTCCTTCATTCTCCCTGACCCCCCCCCCCCCCCCTCCCTTCGCCGGCCAGGAGCAGCAGGCCAATCCCCTGCCGTGTGCCCGCGGCCCTGTCGGCTGCAATGAGAAACGACAGGAATATTTAAGGACAAACAAGGTTTCCCAGCGCAATTTACGGCGCTTCCAGGCGGCCCCAGATGGGGCCAATCTGATGCTCGCCAGCAAATCCAATCGCATTTCCTTATCGGTGCATTATTTCAGGCGTTATCTGGCGCTGATGTGCTTATCAATTCAATTCCAGCCCGGCGGCGGACGAACCCCCCACCCCCCGCACCGCACTCCCCCCCACACACACTCAATTCTCCGGGCCCCTCCGTTTGAGCTGGAAAAGAAGGAAGGTAAACAGGCACCGGGGGGCCCGCGGGGGCGGCCGGGACCCGGGGGAACGGGTAAGGATGCTAGGCGAAAAGGAGGCGAGTGCAAGGGAGTGGGGGCCCAGGCTAGGGGCGGTTGGAGTGGGGGCAGGGGCAGGGGGATGCTCCTCTGGGCCCCGCCAAACTACAGGCGGACCCTCCCAGAGGGTAAAACGCCCCATCCCAATCCCGCCGCCCGGCCCGCCGCCTAGCACGGCAGAGGTGAAGGTGCCCCATTAATCCAGGCTAAAAATGACAAATTCATCTTCGACGACAATTAAATGAAGTCGGTAATTGATGCTAATTGATCTTCGGAGATGAGGGCTCCCCTCAGCTCCCGCATCCTCCTCCTCCCTTCCCGCCCCCCCCCAGATGCCCCAGCGCACACACTTAGTGATTCCCCCCCCCCCCAGCTACTCTCCTGGCAGACCTTCCAGGTCCCTAACTTCTCCGTTGCTACTGACTTCTTGCCTTTCTTCCCTCTCCCCATTTCTCTCTGTCTCAATTTCCATTTCTGTCCTTGACTGTTTGGCAATCTTCCCCTCCTCCCTAATACCTTCTCTCCTACATCTCCAGCCTCTAGTTACCCTGGCAGCCCCTCCCTTCCCTCCTTCCCTCCTTCCCTCCTTCCCTCCTTCCCTCCTTCCCTCCTTCCCTCTCTCCCTCCTTCCCTCTCTCCATCTCCACAGCTCATAATCCCAGATCCTCATGGAGGTGCCTGGTAGGCCAACCCAGAAATCTCAGCAAAAAATTTTAGCAGAGAAATGGCACCCTTTTCTGAAAGATACTGGTAGGGATAGGCCTATCCCCGCTCCCCAGAAGAGAAAGGGGGAGGGGGGAAGCCTAACCTAGGCCACCCAGATCCCTAAACTGCAACAGACAAGGGTTAATGGGTCCCCCCCTCCCAGAAGGACTCCTTAGGAAGACCAGGATAACCAATGGGCAGCCAAGGGGATGACTAGATGGTTGAATCCAGTGGAAGCTAACAAGTTATCCTGGGCAGAAATTATAGGCCTGCCTCCTCCCTCTCCCCGGCCCCATCTCTGTCACTGTATCTCAGTATCTTCTCTATCTTTTCAGCCCTCCCTCTGTCCTGCTCCTCTTTGGGGAGAGGTGAATTCATCCATATCCATCACAGGGTGCCCACTGATACATCCAACCTGCATCCCTGCCTCCTGGATCTGGGGTAGGGAAGCCCAAGGGAGGGGAGGAGATAAGTAAGAGTTGGTATCAGCCCCTCGATAAATACACATGATATGTTCTTCCCCCTCCCAGCTCACTTCAGCCACTGCAGATACCTATTAATCCTGACAGACGCGGGCCAGCCTGGGTGGGTAATGCAAACTGATCCATCAAACTGCACACTCAGATTCCCCCACTCAGTGGGCCAGCCCCCACCCCCACCTGCCAGCTCTGGAGCCATGGGAGGCCCCACTAGACAAGTGTATTACATGGATAATGTATTGGACATATTAATAAAAATGCCTGAACAGCCCAGCCCTGGCCCAGCCCTGGCCATGACAGAGAACATATCACGGGCAGCTGAGCATGTTTGACATGCTGTCTTATCAGAGTGATAACCGCAGCCCCCATCCCTAGAGTGCTTTCCTCCCAAAAGCCTGGGGGGGGGGGGGCGGGGAAGAAGGGGAGACAGCAAATATCACTTGTCCCATTTTACAGATAGGAGAATGAGGACCAGAGAGGTCATAAAATCAGGGGTGTCAGAAATAGAATTTGAACCTCAATCTCCTGCCCCTGAATCATATTCAATACTTATGAAGGTCAACTGCTCCTTCTTCCTGTTACCAGATTATCTGATCCGTAGTGCCTCCTTCCATGGAGCCTAGGTTCTGGTTTTCAGGTCACACATTCTAGGCCCTGGATTCTGAGCCCTAAGTCCCATGATTCAGTTTCACAAAAATATCAGTGCCTACCATTGAATGTACAAAGCAATAAGCTAGGTAGGAAGAGAGTGGTGTTTGTAGTCATATCCTGCTAGAAAGTCAGCTCTATGCTCTAGATTCCAGTCCCAGGTTATGTGTAGGCCCTACTGAAAATCCAGATGAGTCAAGAGAAGATGGGTGTAAACTCTGACTCAAAAATTAGAGGAATAAGGTAGCCTCATCCTTTCTCTCACTATCACAGGTGTGCAAGGTGATTTATCTCTGAGAAGGGGACCTTCTCCTGGGGCCTCCATGGACAGTGAGGAAGAGAGACTTTCCACATGGGCTAGGGAGTCAGGTACCAGGCCCTCAGCCTGGGCCAGTGCTGCCTTGGAGACTTTGTCATGTTTTCCATACCTCCATGCCCAACCTGCTGAGGTTTGACCCCCTAGGAGGTACCAAACCCAGCCTGAATAGCCACTCTCCTCCATTTGGAACTTAGAGATGGACAATCTAAGTACCCACAGCTTGGCCACAGCTACTTTCCCAGGTGTCAATGTCCTCAGTCACACTGTACACGTTTTTTTTTGCTTTCTTTTTTTACATTCATCCATATGCATATGTATATTTTTAAGTTGCAAAATTTCCTTCCACCCTCCCTCCCTACCTCCCCCCAGCAGTGAAGAGTCAGGTTAATATTGTCCATACACATTTGTGTTAAGCATGTTTACAGATTAGTCATTTTCAGTATGAGGAACTAGGATTAAGGGAAAGAAGTACATAAGAGAAAGTTTTTTAAAAATGAATATAGTGTTCATCAGATTCTGAAGGGGTTTTTTGTTTTGTTTTGGTTTTGTTTTCTTCCTCTGGATGGGAATAGCATTGTCCATTACCTATCTCCTAGGGTTGTCCTAGATCTCTGAATTGCTGAGAGGAATTGCATCCATCAAGGCTGATAAACTCATGATGTTGTTGTTAATGTGTCTAATGCTCTTTTGGTTCTGCTCCCTTCACTCAGCATCAGATCTTGTAATTCATTCCATGCTTCTCTAGAGTCCAACCATTCATGGTTTCTTATAGAATAATAGTATTCCATAAAATTCATATACCACAATATGTTCAACCATTCCCCCATTGATGGATACCTCCTCATTTTCATAATATTAGAGAACCAGCTAGAAGAACTGGGGCGGGGGGGACTTGTAAATTCTCTCCTTGACTCTGTGAAGATCTGTCTTAAGGATCAGGTTTGTTCTATTTGTCCCCAGAGGGCGAAGCCATGCACAGTGTCAGAAAGATGCAGTTAGATTCAGGGAGATAAGAATTTAGCAGAGAAAACTGAGCAACCTCCAGAGAGGTGAGCTCCCCAGCCTTGGAAATTTTCTAACGGAGACTAAGTGACCACTAATTGAGGGTGTTGGAAGAGGTGAAATTTGTGTTTAGGCTTGGGTTTGAGGTACCTCCCATTGAGATTCTATGATCGTCCTTGTCCTCACTGTCATAAGCTCTGCCACTGTTGCTACCAGCATTGCCAATGAGGCCAGAGCTGTACTGGGGTCAAGGACCGTGACTCTGTCTTCAGGGCCCAAAGATTAGGGCCCAGAGGACTAAAAGACACTCCCATCCCACTTTCAGTTCAGCCACAATGCTGGTCCAGCAGGGCCCCCCACACACACACACAAAAAAAAAGGACCAAGGAGGTAAGAAAGGCAAGACTAGCTCTGGATCCCTGGTGAGGCCCCAAGTCGGCCCTCCTTTGCCTGTCTACCTCCCTCCCTCTCCTCCAAAGTCTCCCCCTTCTCTTCCACACTGAGCTCACGCTCCCTCGCGCTCAATCAGCCACTGTCAGACCTCCGGCCTCGGCATTTTGGTGAAGAATCTCTCGGCTAAAAATTGTTGTCAGTCCCATTTCCTGGTTATCAGCAGGAGGGCGGCTGCAGCCTCGCCCGGGGATTAGCGGCCCACGTCGGTAGGACGGGCAGAGCATCCGATAACGCCACAGCACCGCCAGCCACCGCCTTGCTTCCCCCATCCATCATCTTTAGAGCTGACAGGTCTCCCCCAACACTGCTGCCACCCACCCACCCACCCATCACGTCTCTGTCCTTGCCTAGTTTCTAGTTTCCTCCCTGGGTTGAATTGAATGGGATATGGCAGGCTTGGGGGCTACCAAGGACAGAGACAGGCAGCCCAGAAGGACAGAGGGATAAGCAGGCCGCTTGGAGAGAGAGAATAGTCAATCTTCTACCCAGGATCTAGGGGCTGATGGGCCATCCCAATGATTGGGCTGATTCTGCCTCATACCAAAGCCAGTGAGACAGGAAGAATGGGTTGTGTCCTGAACTTTCTATAGTGTCTGCCAAGGACAATTAAGGTGGTGAGGAGCCACTCACAGTACACATTCAGAAAGGTCTCAGACTAATGGGGGAAGGGGAGGAGTGAGGGGTCCACAACCTTTACAGCTGTTTGGGGCCTTAAAGATGATCTAATCCAATCCCCTCGAGTACTGAGAGAGGAGGAGGCTGAAGGAAAAGGAAATTCCTCCTTTTGAGTTCCTGAAGCACTATGCCAAGGAGGAGGGCAGCTAGGTGGTGAGATGGATAGAACACTGGCCTTGGATTCAGAAAGCTAGGAGTTCAAATCTGACTTTAGACACTTGCCACTTACCAGCTATGTGACCTTGGGCAAGCCACTTAACTCTGATTGCACCGCATCCAGGGCCATCTCCAGTCGTCTTGATTCCTATCTGGCCACTGGACCCAGATGGCTCTGGAGAAGAAAGAGAGGCTGGGGACTTCCGCTCACTCAAATTCAATGCACGTACTTGTCACCTCCCTGATGTCGTGGTCTTCTTCAAAAATGGACAAACGTCATTATTATCATTATTATTATTATTATTATTACTATCCCAAGGAAGGGACATGAGATCAATTGGGCTTGACCCCATCAGGAAGAACTAGGAGCACAGAGGTGGTGAAGAAAAGCAGATCAGGAACATTCTAAAAACAAGAGATCTCCCAGAGCTGAAGAGGCACCCTCCAGCAATGCGAGGCTTCCCCTCAATGGAAGTTCTTACATAGAAGCAGGAAAAGTCCAGGTCTAAGATGGTGGAAGGAATTCTTATATAACTCCAGGCTCGATGGAATGCCTCTGAGACCCTTTCCACCTCTGAGATTGTGGGGAGTTGGGGGCGGGGGGGGGGGTCAGGAAGGTGCAAGCCAAAGCCATGGGGTTGAACAACTGGGGAATGGAAGCAAGGGAGGCAAAGCAAACCAGAGCTGATAAAAGCCTTTGGGACCCCAGAATTAATGGCTACATGAGTACAGAGAAGGGAAAAGATGGGAACTAGGCTGGGGCGGGAGCCAAGTAAGATTCTCTTACTGAACTTGAGTGTTCCTCAGCCTCAGCCTCCTAAACAGAGAGGAGCTGGAGCCAGGGCTGTGCTAGAGAATGGTTAGGGCTTGCTTTGGGCACAAGGGCTCCAACTAACATTTTGCCTTCTCTTTGTGTGTTTCCGTGTCTGTCTGGCCTCGCTGCCTCTCTAGGTAAGAAGAAGGCAGCAGCAGCAGCAGCAGCTGCAGCAGCAGCAGCGGCAGCCCTATTCGACAGCCAGGCCCCCACCTGCCCCATCTGCCAGGTCTTGCTTCGGCCTGGGGAGCTGCAAGAACACATGGAACAAGAGCTGGAAAAACTCACCCAGTTGCCCAGCAGGTACAGTCCACCCCAGACGTATCCTGTCCTGCCACCATCACTGCTGCCCCCCATGGGGACTCCAAGTCAGAAGGCCAGAGCCTCCCCAGGGCCCCTGTCCCCAAGCTCCCTTGCTCATTTCCCTGGTTGCCCAGGCATTCCAGTCTCCAATGACTCCTCAGATGCACTGAGCTTTTCCCAGTAGACCCCAGACTCTTATTCCTGCCCCCTTTCCCCCAAATGAGCAGTGAGGGATTCAGAAGGGCTATTGGAAAGGCAGGTCTCTGAGGGAGGGAAGGAGACTGGGAGCAGAACCAGTATGACTTGAGTTGGGGAGGGTCTTGGCACATTCTCCTGGTTCCTCAGTGACCCAGGGACCCCACCCCTTCCCTTGTAAAGTTACCCTGGGGAGAACTTGGGGGAGGGAGGGAGTAACCCCAAAGGAGTTGTGGCTCCATCATCAGGGCTCCTGGGCCCAGGGCCTGGATCAGTGGGGCAAGCTTGAGTCCCCCCCCCCCAGCCCCCTCTGCTCTGCAGAG
The DNA here is from genome assembly GCF_037893015.1 of Macrotis lagotis. NCBI lineage: Eukaryota > Metazoa > Chordata > Mammalia > Peramelemorphia > Peramelidae > Macrotis > Macrotis lagotis. The sequence goes on along the minus strand of NC_133659.1, from coordinate 33,196,578 downwards.
CCAGTGAAATCCCGCCTGATCGATGGAGCTGAAGAGCTACTCGCGACGGGTCGATGGGTTTTTATCTGTCTCGGCCCGGCCGCCCGCTGACAGCGCGCCCGGCAAAGGCGTTCCAAGGGCGTCCCCCCCCCCTCAAACTGCCTGGCCCTGGCACCTGACGAAGCTGCCTGATTTATCTTAATTTTTAATTGGAAAAAATTTGCGAATTAATTGATTTCCCGGACTTGCCAATTAAGGCTGTAATTGGGTGCGGGAGGGATTCCCAGGAAGGGTCATGGGGTGGGGGTGGGGGTGGGGGTGGGGGTGGGGGGGAAGAGCCAAGCCTCCCTTCTCCCAGGCTCCCTCTTGTGGGTCCCTTCTGCCCATCACCCACTCCCACAGTGGGAGACATAGTCTTCCAATCGAACAGACCAATAGAGTCACTGTCATCACTCACTTTCCCACCCCAGGGGCAGCCACAGGCTGGACCCATAACGTCCCAAGGAGGTGCAGCAGTAGGGGGAAAGAGTATGAGTCAGACTGAGTTGAAGGGCTATCCCCCAGGGAGGTGTTCAGTTTGGGGGTTGGAGGGAGAGGCAGGCCAGAGTCTGGATGTAGAATGAAGGAGATGTCTTCCTACATCCACAAGCCCTGAGCTCTGGGGTGGGGGGAGGGGGAGGGAGAGGCAAGCAGACCAGATTTGGGGCTCCCTCAGGAAATCTCAATTTTTGGTTGGAGAAAGCTTGTGTCTCTGGGACAAGTGAAGAAGGACAGAATGGGCCAGGGGCCACCTCTAGGCTCTGGCCTTTCCCAGCCTTGTTTAAAGCCTGGCAGGCAGATGGAGGTGATGGTACCTCTGGCACAGGGGCAGCAGTTAGAAGCAGCAGCGGCAGCTCTGGGCCTCTGCCTCGGTGTTTGGTTGGGTAATGAGCTAGATAAACAATTCCCCCAATAGATTAAAGCTCAGCAGGGGGCGGAGGGGGAGGCTCAGTGTGGGCAGCTCCCTGCCTCTTTATTTCCAAGGATAATTCGGTGTAAATCACCTTAATTAAAAGTGCCAGCCTGGGCTGGGTGCAGGGACCGGTGCTGGGGCCTGCTCATGATTTAAAGCCCCCGGATCATTCGGTGGCAGGCAGGCAGCAAGTGGGGAGATCAGCGGAGCCTCTCTTCCACTCCTCTCCCTCCTCCTCTTCTTACAGCCTCCATCTCCCCTGCGTGGCCATTCCTCCTAGACTGGGAGGGAGGGAGGGTGGGTCTGACACTAGAAGAAGGATTGGCACAGCTCAGGCACCCTGGGCAGGACTTTCTATAGAGCCAAGGCCAACCCAAGTGAATGAGAGGGGGGTCAGGGTGCTGGTTGGCTTATTCATTGTCTCTGCCCCCCCCCCCAATCTAGGGTTTCTACTGTGGGCCTGATTCAGGCTCCTCTTCCTGTCTCTGTGGACCTGCATGATCAGGGCTTTGGGAGGGCCTAAGGACTGGGCCTAGAAGGGATCAGCTTGGTGGCCACGGTCCAGTGATGGGCTGCTCCTTGCTCCTGTCACTCCTGCTTAGTGGGAGGGAGATGGTGCTGCATACGGATGCTAGGATTAAATCCAGACTGGGCCTCCCATCGTTGTCTCTCATTCGGAGAGGAGGGGCATAGGGAGAATTGATCTCTGCCTCAATGGGCCTTCGACCCCGGAGCAGCTGTAGCACATTGAATCCTAGGAATTGTCCCTAGTTTCATCTGGTCTGCAGGGTCAGGGCTCACAGGCTGGAGGAAGGAGGGGTAGTTGCATGTCTGTTCCAAGAGCCCCGTCCTTCAGCAGCTGCCCTAGCTCCTGGAGATGTATAGGTACCCGAGGACAAGGGTAGGGCAGACACTCTCCCATCCCAGCCTCACCTGGGAGCTAAACAGGTCCAGAGAACAGAGGGAGACCCAGGACCTGGCCATGAAGTGGGGGTGGAAAACCACTCCTGCACTTTTGACTATATTCCCATTCCCCAGGAATTCTGGAAACTTTATCTGCCTGCCTTCTTTTTTTGCAGCAAGAATTCACTCCTGAAGGATGCCATGGCCCCTGGTACCCCCAAGGTAAGTGGCAGAGCCCATCTTGGGCAACCATCCAGGGTCACATATCACATGCAGCCATATTCTCCTGCCCTGGTCTCAGAGAAATGGATCCTTAGAGAATTCAGCCTCCATAATGGCAGAAATCTTCTCAGCAACATCTCTAATAAGGAATTGTCTTCCAATTAAGAGGCAAAATTCATCCCTCATCAGGCAGCCCATCCCCCTTTGGGTCAGCTCTCAAGGTTAAAAAAAATTCTAGTTGCTAGGATGCCAGGACCTGGAGTCAGAAAGACTCAACTTTGGTTTCAGATGCTTACCAGCTGTGAGATCCTGGGCAAGTCACTTCACCCCATTTGCCTCAGTTTCCCCATTTGTAAAATGAGCTGGTGAAGGAAATGTAAATCATTCTAACATCTTTGCCAAGAAAACCACAAATGGGAATCATAAAGATTTGGATACTGAAGACACACAACACACACACACACACACACACACACACACACACACACACACCCCTAATATTTAACATGGGACACAGTCCTTCAGATATTTGAGAACAGCTGTCATATCTTCCCCTGAATTTTCCCTTCTCCCATCTAAGAAGAACCCCTGCTTCCTTCGACTAATGCTTAGGACATGGTTCCTAACCTCTCCCTCCATTAGCCGCCCTTTCCCTGGCACATCCTCTGCACAATCCTGAAGTCGGCCCACATTGGGAGTAGACATAAGGATACTGACTCCCTGTCTTTCCAGTATGGCCAACCCTCTGCTCAGCTGGGGGGGGGGGCTGGAAGACTGAATGGTGGTTGGGAAGGGGAGGGGGCTCAGTTGGAGGGGCTGGAGTCCGGCCTTAAAGGATAGACAGATTGAGAACGTAGAAGCAAGGAGGATAGGTTGAACAGGCACTGACTAAGGCAGACTGGTTGAGGGTGTGGGACGACAGCACAAGGCCACTCACTGGGCCATAGAACCCATTGAGGTAAGGAAGAATCTGCTTCTAGGGTTTCACTCACACGTTGGAAGAATAGGGTTGAAGTAAATTTCAGAAAACTCTGAATGGCTAATTGAGGAATTAAAACTTTCTCCTCTGGAAAATGGAATGTTTTTATGTGACTCATGATATCTAAGAATCTCAGTTTGGCAGCTGTGTGAAAAGGCTGGGCCGGAGGCAGAGACTTAGGAGGCAATTGCAATAGTCCAAGCTAGATGCAATGGAACCTGAATGAGGAAGCTGTGAGAAGGCAAGGAAACCAAGGAAGAGAAGTTTCAAAGGTGGATTAAATAGGACCTGATGATGGCTGCTTAGAGCAGTCTGCTCTCCCTTGGCTGGGGAGGAGGCTGGTCCCATCCCTACAGATGATATTGTATTCCCCCCCTGGCCTGGCTTGAGGGGGAAGGCAACCTGTCAAAGCCTCTCTCGTGAGGCTGCTAAGTGATATTTGCCCCTCTTTGGGAGCTGAGTTAAAGCCTTCATCTGGCAAGGACCACTTTGTGCAGAATCCCACAAAAGGCACTGGCGCGGTCAGAGATAAAAGCGGGTGCTAGCAGGAGCGGGGCTGCTCGGGTGACAGCCGCTGATGGATTGTTTAAGGGAAATAGACTCCCCGGCTTGGCTCAAGCCGCCCCCCGGCAGCAGCCCCCACCCAGCACTTAATAGTTTCAAATGACCAAGCTTAAAAGGGAAGAGCATGTCAATGGCACTTGATGACCCCCACCCAGCCCTCCCCCCACATCTGGCCCCTTCTCCCACCACATCTGGCCCCTTCCTTCCCCCACACATGACCCCAACTACTTGAGGGGGGGAGGAAGGAGTAGGGAGAGGAGCAGCAGGCAGGGGCGGGTCTGATGGCTAAAGTGGAGGCAATTTTGGTCCATTTTCTCAGTGCTGACAAACACCAGGTCACCCCCCCTACACACACACACACACACACACACACACACACGCAGTCTCACCACACATACAGAGAGAGAGAGAGAGAGAGAGAGAGAGAGAGAGAGAGAGACTTTAATGCGCACATACCATTTTTTTTTACAAAAAGACAGCATTACACCTCCACAAACATCAGGGGAGTACATGAAGGGGGTAGGGAGGGGAAGAGTCCCAGAAGCACCTAAAATCCTTAGAGAGATACTCTTTCAGCTGCTCAACTTGCAGAAGAAGCATTTGTTCCCTCTCTTCGCCCCCCCACCCATACATATATGAATGTTCAAATGTACACATGTGTGATCATGTCCAGGTTCCAGGACTAAGGTCCCTGCCAAGCCAGCATCTGCTCACTCTGGCTCCTTGCTTAGCCACGGGGCTAGGCATGGAACAACAGGAGGGTGAGTTGGATAGTGGGCATCTGTGAGTCCTCAGGAGGAAGAGAACGAGGTTCAGGGAGGCAGTTGGACAGTGACTGTGGGCCCTAGGACTGAGTTGGGGGTGGGGGAGTCAGATCAGGTGGAGGAGGAGGGAGAGAGGAAGTCTTGAATAAGATTGATGGTCTCGTTGCCATTAAGAAAAAAATTAGCCAGTGGCGGCCATCATATTAAAGGGTGAAGAAGCCGTGAATTATTTTCTT